>NC_072786.1:6737586-6833521 GCF_022539595.1 Amphiprion ocellaris
TCAAACTAACAGAGAACTACTGTGGGACTTAGAAAATTTCAGCCCTCAGACTGTGTGAAAGCTCAGGTCCTGAGGACTCGGGAGGTGTGGAGGCTTTGGAAAGTCTTGGAACTGAGGGTTCCACCCTCCAGCACAAAGGGTGAAGTCCAACCTCCTGAGAAAAACGGTCGAGTCGAGACCCGACTTAAAAAAAAACTCGAAAACGACAAAAAATAGATGATAAATGCGCAAAAAAAAGAAAAATTAGTATCTGAGCGTATAGCTCAGGGGATAAGAAGACAGACTCCCAAGTGGAAGGTCGCAGGTTCAAGACCCACCACCGGCATTTTTCTTTCTTTGTCTTTGTCAGGATTCTGAGAAAAATTTAAGAAGGGTCGGGTCTTGAACCAGCGACCTGCAGCTCCACAGGCAAATCCTTAACTCATTGAGCTACAGATCAGATGAAAAGAAATAATTTCGTCGTCCCTTTGTCCTCGTAGTTTCCCACTGACCACATGGGTGGAGCCAAGGCGGAGTCTGGGTGGAGTCAGGGCGGAGAGTAGGTGGGGAGGTGGGTGGGGGAGTAGAGGGGGAGGCCACCACCCACCTCCCCGCCTACTCTCCGCCCTGACTCCCCCCACGGCCCACCACACCTTCCCCCGCCCGACGAGTTTTTCGAGTCTCCACGAGTTCTTCGAGTCTCCACGGGTTTTCCCGAGTTTCTGGAGTTTCCACCACGTCGGAGGCAGAACCAGTTGTCATGAAGAGGTGTTGAAGTCGGCCAGGATGGACTGACTTTTTACAGCGACTAGAAGGAAGACCACTAGAAGAGCAGGTCTTTAACCACCATCCATAAAATCCATGGAGTCGCTCCAGAGAAATGAAGGAAGGTCAACTTTTATCAACCTCCATCCAGATGTTCAACTTCATATCTTTACTTGGACATTTTTAGCACCACAAACCTTTAGCATCACACTTTATTATCATTTATTAGAACTTTAATGGAATCCACCAGCTGATTTACTTTTTGTTGACAAACTTTATTCTTGTCGTCGTGGGACTGCAGTATTTAAAACTGTTCCTTCTATTTGACCTCATGTTTATTAGTTTTAGTGGAGAAAGTTATTTTAATTGTCGATTAGTCTCTTAAAAACTAAATAATAAATTGGATTAGTCAAGAGGTTTACATTTCTTACTTTGTCATATTTTAAATATGACAAAAAAAATAACAATAAAGCATCTTGAGACAATTTGACCCATAATTGGTGTTATACAAATAAATTTGAATTAAAATTGTATGTATCTTGTAATGTTGGAGTAATTCAGCCATATATGTTAGAAAACACATTTTCTTTGTCCATTAATCTGTCGTTTTCTCCAGTAATTCATTTCTTGTTTTGGTTTATAAAATGTCAAGCCCAAATATATTCAGTTTACTATCATAAAAACCAAAAAGATTTACATTCATGATGCAAGAATCAGACAGTTTTTCACTTTTTATCTTAGTTTAGTCAGAAAGACAGTTGATAATGTGTGAATTGTTGCAGCTTGTGAGCCGTAGAAGGTTTTAATCTTTGGGGCCGAGTGTCAGAAAACATTTAGAAACCAACATCAACAAAACACTCAACAAAGGGAAATCCAACTTTTGCATGACAATGTCTAATTAAAGGACATTAATTTCCAATGTAAATGTGTAATATTCATCCTCTGGAGCTTTCTCTTCCCATCGTCTTCCACCTGGACTGGTTTGGTCGGGACCATGTGCAACAAACATTTGAAAAACTGCACTTTAACATCAGTGAATGACACTGAAGTTTAATCTCTACATAAATGAGACTGAGTCTGGATGTGCTGCTCTGTCATTAACTCCTAAGTTTAGGGAAAGTTCAAACAAAAGAGGACAGTTCAGATAAGACTTGCGAATGAGCTTATTTTGAACAAACATCTCAGACTTTCTGAGCTTTAGCACCTCTAGCAAGATATTTTAACAACAAGCAACTCAAGAGATCCAGAAGTTGGAGAGAGTTAGCTTTAGCTGAGCCAAAGAACATGTGGGATGCTAACCTAGCAAACATTTCAGACTTTTCTCTGTGAATTCTGAGAAATAATTTACTATTTAATGACAGCTACACATCTTAACTCAGTCTCATTAAAACAGACTCTAATTCAGTGTCATCCATCCATATTAAAGTGCAGTTACCCAAAATGTTTGCTGCATGAGCTCCAACAAAACCTGTCCAGGTAGAAGGCCACTTTGACAAACAGGAAGTGGAAGATTCCAAGCAGATTTATAGAAGGGGGAACCAGACTGTACTAAGTGTGGTCGAGTATAAAGGGGTGTTTTGTGGGTTTTTAAGGCTGATAATGATTATTAGTGAGACATTTGGAGTATATTTATTTGGATATTCATTTGCAGTAAATGAAAGTATTTAAAATCTTGGAGTTAAACTTAGAAGAACACAAACTCTAACAGAAAACTTTGTTGATACGTTTTTGTTTTGTTTACAGATGTTAAGTTAAGAGTTTTATTCGTGACATATAACCAATCAAATCACTCCAGAAGACAGAGCGACCACAGGTAGATAAAGGTTCACAGCCAAAGTAGCACCATTTTTAAATGTATTTATTACCGTAAATCAGTAAAAAATAACATACTGATAATCAGTAAATCAGTCAGCCCACAATTACTACAATTCTACAATGTATGTCCCTTTCCTTTGACTTGTTATTTGTACAATATACGATGTATATGATGCCGTTTTTTCATACCAAAGGCTATACTATGATGTTTTCTAAGAGACATACTCTGTTCTGGCTCTGGGTCGCTGCACTCCTCCTCTGTTGTTTTCTGGATTGTACTCAGCTGCATGCCTTCGTCCACCAGGCCTCCGTTGACTCGTCCCGCCTGCCGTCTCTGGAGCTGAAGCTGGATTGGAACAGACCAAAGTACAGTCCAATCACGATGCCAGCTGCCTCTAAAAGGTTCCTTCATCTGGCAGGTGGCAGCACTTCTTCTGAGGGGAAGCTGAGCTGGTCCGGCAGAACTTTGGAGATGTGTTCCAGTGGTTGGTGGATGTGTGGGGAGACAGAGAGGGACCTTTGAATTGTTCACAAAGGAAAACAGGGAACCCATTGGTGGTTTTAGTTTAGGGTGCTACTGCAGTGTGTTTTTGGGCTTGAAGAGGTGAACAGGAAGAGGTTTTTTCGTATTGATTATCTTTTACTTTGTTACTGGTTGGAATGCCCATCAATGTCAACATGAAGTTCACTTTTAATTCTGTTTATTTATTTTTATTTTACTAACACCCATTTGTTTTTAACCCCCTCACATGTTGTGTTGTTGTAAACTTACTCTTTCAAATAAATTCTCGTCTAACCCTCTGGAAACCAGCGTTTGGACTGTTTTTGTGTTGCTCCTCTCCTACTGACAGCTGTGGACTAAAGACTATACTGTGATGTTTTTAGAGCGACATGCTATACTATGATGTTTGTTGGGCGACATGCTATACTATAGGCTTTTTTAATTGACATATTACTGTGACTTTTGTTGTTTTAGTTTTTTTTGTTGTTTTTTAGCAACATATTATAAGAATTTGAACAGTTTTAAAACTTACTATACTTTTACTTGTGCAATGAAATATTATTCTATGGCATTTTTTAGACGACATATTATACTCTGATGTTTTCTTGAATTACATACTATTTTGACAATATAGTGCACTATGACATTTTTTGAACCACATATCATACATGACAATTTTAGGCAACATCCTATCATTTTGCGCTTTTTGAACCACATAATAATCTGTTTTGTTTTTTTTTTCTTGCCAACATGCTGTACTATGAACTACAGGCCATACTATGTTATTCTTGAGTAAAGCATACTATACTTTGACATTTTCTGAACTTCATCCTATACTATGGTGTTATACACAGAGTGCTTTGGTTACATGTTGATTTATAATCTAGATTTTTTTTCTGTTTTGTTTTTTGACAGGATTACCACAGACCTGACTGTGAACACCGTCAACACCCACCTCAGGGAGATGCTGCCTAAGATCTCAAGGCTGCTTGGTCATGGTCTTTCTGGCACGTACTCTTCAAAGATGAGCCAGGAAGTTTAACACTGATGGAATGACACCAGGTCTAAGCCGACAAACTTCCAATTCCTCCTCAACCCATAGTCTCTGGGAAACCTACATGGAGTAAGAAAAGTAGACAGAGAAGTAAGTAAGTCTGTACACAACATATTAAAAAAGAAATCATGTTAATAAATTAAGTACAAATAACCGAATTCACCAATATACTGGAGACCAGAGCTATTTAATTTGATAAGTATAACCTTGTTTAGTAACATTTCAATTATTTGAGAGCAGTCCTAAAGAACTGCCTGTAATCCCAATCATAAAATGGCTTTGGAGGAAGAACATAGATGGTAATCTGGATATACATGAGTTAGGCTTTATAACTACTATTGGTAGTATTGGTGGTAGTGATAGCAATGTGACTACTACTAGTAGTAGTGGTGGTACACTAACTACTCCTGCTGATACTGGCACTGCTACTGATACTGGCACTGCTACTACAACTTACAATACTATTACAAATGCTGATACTACTTCTATGACTCTAACAGCTATTTTATACTACTACTGCTTGTACTTTTAGTATTACTACTACTGATTGTACAACTATACTACAGCGACTATTAATCGTCTGGTATTTGCTTGTCAAGCTGCTAGCTCGCCTTAGTGTTTTGCTAGTGGCTAACTACTTAGCTTGAAAAGTCATTCCACGTTTCCTTGTCTCAATCGTATGACGTAGTGTGTAACTGTATGCAGCACAGTGAGCCGGCATACTTCTTGTTTCCGTTTTCACGCCGTCTACATCAACGGAATGCACTGAAACTTCTCCCCCACTAGCTGTAGCACACAGCTCAAAGGGACGTGTCCTATCTACTGATTCATATCTATGACAACAATGGTGGCTGCACATAAGGACGCCTGACGTTGATTAGCTGCGTAAATACCATTATATACAGTCTATGGTAAATACGTATGTGAATCGCATCATTGGCTGCAGCAGCCAGTCACCGGTCACTCACTGACTCACATTGAAAAATAGCACAGAATGAATTGTTACGTGTTTATTTTATTTACAATTTAGGTTGGATTTTTTTTTGTGCGCAGCGCAGATTTTCTGTACGCGGAGAGCGTGTCAGCAGTGCGCAATTGCGCACACGCGCAGCTTAGAGGGAACAGTGAATGCCATATGATGAAATAATGTAAAGGAGGCCGTGAAAAACACTATGGTAAGGTTTTCTTTAAAAAAAAATCATCATGAATTTTGGCGCAAAAAAAAACGCCTTACTATACTATGTCGAAAAATGTTATTTTTCAACATGTTGCAAAAACGTGCCATATGATGAAATAAGGTAAAGGAGGCTGCGAAAAACACTCCAGAAAGGTTTTCTTTGATCCAGACTATAAGCCACATCACTGTGAAAATTTAATGAGGTGGTCCTTGTGTCATTTCTGACTTCCCCTGAAAATTTCATCCAAATCCATTTTTGAGTAATGTTTCACACAGACAGACAAACAGACAGACAGACAGACAGACAGACGGATTCATAGATTCACAGACATCCTGCTGCATTCTTAATACATCAAACCTTTACAAGGTTCAGATCCATGTACAATAAATGAACATCTAGATAATAAGTGATAACCTACTGATAAGCTCATTATGAGTTCATGAGTTCAGAATTGCTCTGCCAAGGAACGCGGTGGAGTTATGTGATGATCAGCGTATGTGTGACCGCATGTGTTTTCAAAACAATGGTAATCATATAGAGCACATTATATAAATAAAAACGGTTGTCAAACATAAAATATTTATTTTTCCTATGTATGGAAACTTATGGCCCACCTTGTAGGTCACATTCTATGTTGCTGAGATTTCTGATCATCATTAACTAATAAACAAATGCAGTATTTCTCAAAAAAAATGCTGCATTTCTTTAAAAAAAAAAAAAAAAAAAGTGCTGCATTTCTGACAATGCCATATGGGGGAATGAACTCCTTGGCGGAGTACTGCGCTCTCTGAGTGCTTTTCTAGTTGATTTTACTTTCACAGTTCTCTCTATTTCTAGCCATGGTTGAGCTGTTTTCCACAGATGTGCAGGAATTAATATTACGGTGAAAAATGAGCTGACAGTGAGTAAAAATGTGTCAGGAGCAAAATAAAACACCCAGGAACTTGGACTTCGAGAGGGTTAAAAAGAAATGGCCTGCATCTCACGTGTATTTTAAATCAAATAAATAATTTTTTAAAATCTTTTTTACAGTACACAAACCAGCTCACACACAGAAACACCATCTTTTTAATGGTTGTACCTTCATTATGGGGTCACTATGGTCAGTTAAATCCTGACATGAAGGGACCTTCCTGCCTTTAAATGTGATTATTTCATCTCAGACCTCATATGTCCCCGGATGGATGAATAGGCTGAACTCCGCATTAAGTAGCTTTAATAGACACATGCATGCAGAAACACTTAATGCAAGACTGTGTCCATTGAGGCACATTAGCACAGTTTCATGCGCTTCTCCTTCCAAATGAAAGAAACAGACGCTGAGAACTGCCACAGGGGGTTAAAGGTGACACATAATTAGCATGATCTCTTTCCTTATGCTTCTGCGCACTCACAAAATAGTTTCTCGCTTCCATCTGTCTCCCCCACCTTTGTCTTGGCTTCCTTTTTTCTGCTCTCCTCTGCTCTAACCTCCACCCCTACTTCTTTCTTCCTCCTATCCTGCGATGAACCCAAAAGGCACTCAGAAACATGAGAGAGACGAGGACACAGCAGGAGAAAGTGAAGGAAGAGGAAGAAAGTGGAGGAAAGGAGACATGTAAGGACTCCTCAGAGTGCAAGACCCACTTTAAAGAATCTCTCAGAAAACAGAGGGAGAGATACAGTAGGCAGAGGCATTCATTTTCAGAGAGGATTACCTGATGTCCTTGTCATATCCGTGGTACCAAATCATCCAGCAGATCCAAAGCTGACAGCTATGCAGAAGGAAATATTGCTTTTACAGTCATAATCCCTCCTAAAAATAAAACAGGAGCAGCCTGTCAGGATTTTCATCTTCCCTAACTCTGACTCAACTTCCTACACCAAGAGATAAATCATGTCTCTCACAAGAACAGGGGTTAGACAGCACTAAATATTGTAATTTTTTTA
Organism: Amphiprion ocellaris; assembly: GCF_022539595.1. Classification (NCBI taxonomy): domain Eukaryota; kingdom Metazoa; phylum Chordata; class Actinopteri; family Pomacentridae; genus Amphiprion; species Amphiprion ocellaris. Next base: position 6,744,809 of record NC_072786.1, read on the forward strand.
TTTTACTCTCACAGCCATCGCACCATTACAGCCGACTCCTCGAGTCAGAATCACATGAAGCCACGACTGATGAACAACTATAGCTCACTATTCTTGAAACACTGAGTGAGTTTAATGAAAACTCTGGGCTTTAATGTTCTGGAGGAAGAGAGAGAGGCAACTTTACACGTTACCATGGCAACTGACTCTGCAAAACTACCCTGCTCGCTGGCAGGTTTCCTCCAACAAACTTTTTCTCCGACTCCCCCCCCCCCCCCCCCCCCGCTGAGCGTTAAGGAGCTGTCTGGCACTCCGTTTCATTCCTTCATTCACAGAGTCGATATCAAAGCACGTATCAGAAGGACTTAATTTGCAGACATTGCTGTCTTTAGGAACACTTAAATAGATATTAGATTGTTACTTATTTTAGCATCAATCTGTCGCCTTTGTGAGGATGAAGACAGCAATCTTTGAAAGTTGTGGAACCATCCTCCGCTCAGAATGAAATCTATAGATTGTCCTCGATAACACTGTGACTCTGTAGACATGAAGACAGCTGTCAGGTTGTCAGCTAAAACATTTACAATAAAACGATCTGTATGGAGCACATAAGACACTGATCAGAACATGGAATCATGTTGGAGAATAGGTAAATATTTCTGAGAAGAATTCAAGTTTCAAGGCTATCTTTATTGTCCCACACAGTAACCCTACCAGTCTTTGCTTACTGTTGTCAAATCGGTCTTATAGTTTCTAACATTTCTGGTTGTCCTTCAGCATAAGAACAGAGTTCTGGCCTGTGGGCGTTCGATCAAAGTAACACTGGCCACACTAGTTGCACAACAGACTAAGACTAAAGATCTTTCCCATAGCTGTGTGGACATGCTATTAAATATAAAAGTAATTCCATGGCTCTTTAGCTCTGCAGATGCTGGGAGTGCATGAAGACTCTTGTGTTCACTCTTGCAGCCAACAGCAGAACATTTAGTGTTTTGCTTGTCGCCGAGTCATTTTGGAGTTAGCAGAAGCGACTCTACAAAGTACATAAACCTGGTGAACTGTGAGGCGGCTGCTCTTTCTAAATGACTCATGTAGAAACACTGAGCAGTTTGTTAAGCTGGGTGGTAATTTAGTTGAGTAGGGGTTGGAGAAATGGCAGTAATAACATTCTCACAGTGTGCATTTTATACCTACTAGTTTCGGAATGATACAGAGCACAATAAAATGACATTTTCACCATATGGTATGATTGAACTTCCTATTGTGTGGATTGTTCTGGCAGTATAGCGTTAGTCCTCCTCAGAACCTTCCTGTTACAAATGACCAAGAGTTTCTCCAGACGCCTTTCACAGATGTTACTGACCATTCTAACAAAATTTCCAAATATGCTCTTATTTGACAATTTAAGTTTCCAAACCAGGCACTCATACAAAAGGTTAAAACAGACTGAATGACACTTGTGTTAAGGACAGTCATCGTATCGACAAAAACATTAAAAACTTCATTTTCCTCTGGAAAAAAGTTTTGCTCGACCTTTTTAAAGGTCGCATCAACATTGGATACACAGTTTGTTATCAAGAACAGGACCCTCATATTTGTAGCTTTCCAATTGTTCAATGTCAGCACCTTTTTGGCAGCGGGTTAGGTGGTTACTTTTGAAATCGATGATCATGTCTTTAGTTTCTGACACATTTCGATGGGAAAAAAGACTCATGAGACTGAGCCACAAAGTCATCCTCTGCCGGCCCAGGTTGACTTTGACGCAGCTGAAGCACCTTTAACATCCTGAAACTGGACTGGATGCAGTTCAAATATGAGTTCTGTAATATAGGCTGAATACAAATATAGTCATTTAACGCTATTAGGCAAGATTTTTAAATAGACAACAAATTTACAGGCAGTTTGAACCCAGAGCCCTTTTTCAGGTAAAAATGGCAAAAATCATTATTACTAGGTGACACAACAACCTGTTTGATCCATATTTTCCTCTTCCATCAACTGCATTTAATCACTGTCAGATTACAGGTAAAAAATATGAAAACATAGAAAGTGAATGCCGTCTAAAGCCAGCTAATTCCAGCTTTTTAGAAGTTGAATAAACAGGAAATGAGAGAACAACTTATTGACTCCTTCTTTCCACTTCTGTTTTTAAAATAAATATCAAGGTCAGCACTGATATGCATTCATATTTATAACTACGCTGCATTAAAACGGAGGCTTCGCTCTGTAGTTACCCGTTACCATGGTGAATTTCAGTATTGGAGCTCATTTCATAATGACTTGAAAACAAACACAAATAACTTGGAGTGAACATGCTAAGACGAACTACATGTGATCAGTTGTTCTGGAAGGAAAAACTCATTAAAAAGTCAGGGGTTAAAGTCAGACTTTGTTAAACCTGCTTTCTTAAACTGCATGTTTTCTGTTTATTTATTGTCTTTTTATCACTTCAACATTTTATTTAATATTTTTCATAGCAGCAACAAAAGAGACAGTACAGGGTGTCCATAAAGTCTCTTTATAATTTTAAGAATTTACTACAACGGCAGTTGATAAGATATCTTAACCAGATATGGTTTACTGTAATCAGTGTTTTTTCTACCTCATTTAATACACCTCCATATGGACACCATTAGTTGCATGAAGCACATCAAGACGGTGCTCGATTTCTTGCCATGTTCACTGTAGCATAGCCTCATCAATGGTGGCAATGGCATCAGAAATCTTTTGCTTCAAGTCAGTAATGTCCCGTATCTTTGTTTGATACACGATATCTTCAACATAACCCCACAGAAAGAACTCCAAGGGAATGATATCTGGTGAATGTGGTGGCCAAGGAATTGGCTCATCCCTTCCAATCCACTGGTCTGAGGAGTAGCCATTTTTTAGGGTTTCATTTAACATTACCTCTTTCACCAACAGGATACCTGAAACACACAATTTCAATGTGATTACAAACTTTCATAAACACTGATTACAGTAAAACAAATCTGGTTAAGATATCTTATCAACTGCCTTTGTAATAAATTCTTAAAGTTGTAAAGAGACTTTATGGACACCTTGTACATTTTTTATCATTTTTTTTGCAGGTGAAAGTACCCGAAGTTTTTTGGGTTTTTTTAAATTTTATGTCAGTAAATTTCAAACATCATGTAAAGACTGTCCACATGTATGTGTCCAAAATGCGTGTTTTAAAGGCATTTACATAATTTCGCCCTCTGTGAGTCGTTGTAATGCATTTAAAATCTACATCGCCTAATATCCATGTGTGTGTGTGTAGATGAGCAGACACAGTAAGCAGATCTCACTGTAGCTTCCTGGCCTGAGGGGCAGTTCTCTAAAAGGGCAGTTATAGTGATCTGCATCACAATTCAGACCCAGACACACTCCGACCGAGACGCACACAGTCAGGCACACTCACATGCATAATGAGTGTCGAACACACACACACACACACACACACACACACACACACACATTGTGCAACAATGCATACGCCTTGTCAGTATAACGCCTGAAATGCCCTCATCCACCGACCCACAACCACTCATGTATCTGTTATTCCAGCTAGAAATTACAGTCTTTAACATATTTAGACTCACACACACACATCCATGAACACATCTACGCCTGAAGTACTGTTAAAAAGAAACACAGTATGTATGCAATGAAGTAAAAGCATACTTGTGTTTCCATCTATAGGCTGAATGTTGCACATATATTATTATAATTTAATGCACTCCAGATTTCCACTGTTCAATCAGAACTTGTGTTTCTGTAAGTCTGAAAAATCTCACTGTGAATAGTTTTAATAGGAATTATTTCTCCAGCGTCTGTAGGTTATCAGGCAGGTTTTTTCTCATGTTTAAGTTAGGATAGGGAGGTAAAACTGTCCTTTTCTGTTACCAATTTTTGTTTCGTCAGTCCAGTCTTGCTCAACAGATTAGTGGGGTTTTTGTTTGTTATTTTGGTTTTGTTCACGCTGAATTTAAGGTCAAACATTACCACTGCTTTGTTTTTATTTAAACCACATCCTTTTTTAGCTCATCATCACCCTTACTATAAAAAAAACATTTCATCTTTCTGAGAGAACGCATTTTGTGGCTGCTTGGACCAGTGAAAGGTGGCACTTCATGCTACGTTCGAGCACCCAATGGCTGGGCATAACACTTGTAAAAATGTAACAAAGTAGATTTACTACAGTACAATATGGAAAATTCTAATTTTTTTCATCAACTTTTTCTTCTATGATTACACATTTATCTGAAACGAAGTTAATATTCCCCAAATTAAGAGTAAATGGATCAATAATGATAAGAAACTATAATACTGACTTGGAACATTCTGCATAATAAGTAATTTTACTCTTAATTCTTACAAATATGTGCCAGCCCTTCTTCAAAGTAATATTTTTACTGCAGGATTTCTACTTGTAATAGAGTATTGTCATCATGTTCTACTGACCTCTTTACTTGGGAAAATGCCACAAATGAGCAATGGAGAAAACACAACATGTACTTTGTCAAATTTGGGTGAACCAGCCCTTTAAAAGGGGATTCTGGAGGCACTGTTGCCTTTTTAAAACTGCCACTAGCGACTGAAATTACTTCAGATGAACTGAAAATGCTTCCAGACAGCGAGAGCTCACCAAGCCACTGATAATGCGTTGAAGAGCATCAAAAATGCATTGGTCTCAGTAGGAAAGACCAACCAGATCTCAATGCCACTAAAGCACAATCTCGCAGCGGCCCCGGCTCTCTGCAGAACCCTGGTAATACCTTACCTTTGAAGAGCAATAAATGTGAGCTGTATCACAAATCACACAGATCCCATAGTCTGCCTGTTATTTAGTTATTTATGGAGGAATGGCTCTCGGTTCCTTCCGAGCGGCACTTATTAGTGTCACATATGGAAGATTTCTCCCCTCAGGTTGTCATGCCAATGTGGAAGTGCAGTATGAGTTTTTAAATATGTTTGACTGGAAGGGAAACAGAGTGTGTGAAGGAATGTGCGCGTGAGAATTTGTGTGTGTTCGAGTGTATTGGCTCGTGCATATTTCTGTCGCGAGCATCGGCGTTTATTACGCGATTATTCCAGTCATGCCCCTGTGATTTACCCCTGTGAGCGCGTCCTCGTGTCCAGAAGCGTACAGTATGTGCGGATTCACATACAGTGTGTTTGATGCGTGATGCGTGTCTTGCTCGCATGTGCCAAAACCTCTGTGCAGATTCCCGGGAATCTCTGCAGAGCGAGACAGAGAGATGGAGGGTTAGCAGGAGAGGATGCCCAGACATGAAAGCCCGCCGTAATGGAGATAATAGGCTCTGGATCGATGAGTGGAGGCCAGTAAATTAATGGGCCCTCCTTGACACAAAGTCCATTTGTTAGTTTTGAAGCATTGTGACAGTTAATTACAGAGGGTTGGCTTCAGTGGACCACTCCACTTAGGCCGCCTCGGAGAAGAAAAACATTTCCTGGTGTGCTGGAAGACAGAGGACAGCTTCAGCTGCTGTGGTTGCGGGAGGGACTTTCTACGAGTGTGTAGGTTGCGTTCTTTCATGCTTGTATGGTCATTCTATAGGTGTATCCAGGCAACCAGACTCTCAGTAATTTCTAAGGTACTAATGTGACAAATGGAAGACTTTGGAATAAATTGCAACATGGATTCATTGAGAACATTGTCACATATTTTACTTCACCAAGGAGGTGTAGCCTTGGTGGAGTTATGTGACAATCTGCATTGGTTTATCTGTCTGTCTGTTCGCAACATTATTCAAAAACAGACAAACAGATTTCTATGAAATTTTCAGGGAAGGTTAGAAATGACACAAGGACCAAGTGATTAGATTTTGGCAGTGATGCAGCTTATAGTCTGGATCCATGGATTTCTTAAAGATTTACGTATCATTGCGAGATAGCGGCAAGGGGTCACTGTAACTATGGCAACCAATGAACACTACGATCACATCATTGTGATCCAGCTACAAATCCACCACTGTGGACCACGGATTTTTTAAACATTTCATCAATCAGAAATCATCCAACATCTAAGCAACCTTAGGAGTGCTGCTCTCTGAGGTGCTTTTCTTGTTGGAAGTGTGCTAACCAGATTTTAAAGCACAGGACCAGTACACAAGAGACACCAACATGTCAGACATACTGTTAGTTTAGATTGTATTTAGGGTTAAAGAGAGATAACTTTGTTAACAAAGAGCTTTGAGTCACCACAATAACACAAATCGTGCTTTAGTTGCCATTCATAGAGCTAGATTAGATGGATGGGTCATTCCACTTTAATTCATAGCTTAACACCTGAAATTTAGTAGCCTCATTGATACGTACATTTGGTCTTCAATTTCACAATTGTGCTCTGACAGAATAATACAAAACAGTCATATGATGGTGCTTTTGCATTGTGAGTTTACTGATTCATTGTGAAAACAAGTGAGGCGCAATGCTATCCGTTTACCACTTTCATTCCAAAAAAAAAGGTCAAGCAGAAACACGTCCTTTAAGTCATATTTGACATTTAATTGGAAACATAATTGTTAGGAGACAAAGTTAATCTACTCAAGTTTATCTTTATCTTAAATAAAGTTGGTCTTCCTATACACAGTTGTGACCTTGTTGAAAGAGAAAGCCTATTAAATTCCACTAAGATCTACAATTTAAAAAAAAAAATTAAAAATCCAAAACATTTGTTGAGCTCACAGTTGTTTCCCTTAAAAAAACAAATGAGTTATTTAGAGGCAGGATTAACAATGATCTCCATCTTTCTGTTAGACTTAGAATCCATTAAGAAAAGAATTGTTGTTGTTGTACTGTAAGTTAATGTAAGGGACTGTTACATCTTAAATCATGATTTTTCTTTTGTTTAGAAATAATGAAGATTAAGTTAATTGTACGTAGACATCTCTGTATCAACTGAAAATTACATATTTGGTTGAGTACATTTGTCACTACCGATGGATTAGACACAATATTAGATATTAATAAAGTTAAAACTTAATCATCTATTTAGCTACCAGCTACACTGATGAAGGTTATATCATTTATCTGCATCATCTTCATTGTGGATGATTGAACTTGATAAAAAAAAAAACATTTTCTGTACTAAATGATGCAAGAAGTATGATTTTAGGAAGTTATTTAGGTTATTCTCATTACTGTCAATCCAAATGTCAGAGTGTAAAAGCTGGTCGACATCCATGTGTGCTCCTACAAGACACTAAAATCCAACTAGTCTTAAATGATGCATTCATCTCCACTCCTCTTTCTCTTAAAACAATCACAGAGTAGTAATTTGTATTCTGCTTGAGGAACAGTTTCCCAAGAATTCCAATTAGTTTCAATTTTTTCATTGTGACTAAAGGCACAGAAAAAGGTTATCTCTGCCTCGGCATTCAGACCCGGTTTGTTTGTGTGTGGAGGGAGATTGGAATAGTTACACTGTGACTTTCTGAACTTGGTTCCTCTGACTGGAGTTTCACAGTTGAGTCTGCACCAATAAAAGAAGAGAAATAAGTTTTTATTTCGATCTAAGATAATCGGCTAAGTTGGAGATTGAGGGCAACGAAGGAGGACTTTGTTTAAAACTCTGTTTTAAAGTCGCCATGAAGACAAACAGTGTCTTTGTAGACACACATTCAGTCTCACATGAGTATTTTGGCCTCAAGTGGCCATTCAAGGAACTGCAGTTGCGCTTGTTTGGGATCTAAACTAACGTGTTAAACATGTTTTTGTCAGTGGAATCAGGTGACTGAAGAAAGTGATATAATGACTTGCTGACTGCAGTACTGTAAGAAATACACTGAGTACCTCATATAACCAAATTTTAAATAATCAGAACTAACACCTTATCCGTTGGTTAAGAAGAAAGTGGTTGGATTTCACACATTTTGAAGAACAGAAGGTAGAGATGCATCTAAGCCATTTAAGGCTGAAAATAAAACCTAAATGTGTAACTTGGATGCACAGAGATGAGTTTCTAGGCATTTAATCAAGGAGAGACTATAAGGAATTTTCTCTATATTAAGACCTTAGTCATAAAACATTTTCTCCTTCTGGGTAGCTTATTCTGAAAGCATCTCTAAAAGTTTTTCTGCAAGATATCAAATTCTAACCCTGGTTGAAGCCAGATTCTTACATCAAGGCCACGCTAACAAGGTTATTGAGTTTCTGTGGTGAACTTTATTTCTTTGCCTCACATCACTCTGTAAGTACGTGTGACATTTTTTAGGGGGAAAAAAAGATATCTTATTACAGTAAAACTCTCCAAATGTCAAACTAAAGTGAAAGACTGATTGAACTCGTGTCAGAGTGATCTTGGCAAATAGATGCTGTTACAGCCTCCTGCTCTGTACTCACTGAGGATGGAAAAATCCCAGTGGAATGGAAAAAAAGGGAAGCAACCTGCTGGTAAAACCTCCAAAAACTGTTTCACAGTGTAACAAGATGGTAACATGTCAGTGTAGGTCCAAACAAACAGCATTACTTGTGTTTCTGATTCTCAGTTTTTTCCAGATATTTCTATTTTGTTCCCCTGTTTAAATGGTTACAGCAGTTATTTTAGTCACCTAACTGCTTTAAATTCCTCATGGAGAGACTCAAAACTTTTAGATTCTAGTAATTTTCACTGTTCACTCCCAGTAAATACACTCTATATTGTAGGATGTTTTACTCATAAGAAAATAAATCACTCTGTTAATCATTGTCTCCATTAACACTGCGGGAAAAAACTCAGAAATTAACTTGATATCTGTGAGTGCAAGTACCTCCATTATCCTTCTGTACATCTGTGTTCATTTAAATTTCTTAAAAGAAAACTGATTGTCTTTTTACTTGTGCAGTTCCATTCCCTTACCATAATGAGGAGATGAAACCGAAGCACACCCAATTACAAAATAATATACGCATTAATTACATATTAAAATCTGTTCCCTTTCCAAGACAGTCAGAATTAAAATGTGTTTTTTTGCTTTGTTTTTAGATATATATAATTCATGAAAGACCTGAAACAATCGGATGAATAACTGATGTCAGTCTACACAGAAAATACACTCACAACTATTTTGGTGATTGATTAGTTTAAAAAAAAACTAAATACATTGGCAGATTTGAATGGGAACATTTGGAAAAAACTAACTAATCCACACCATTTACAGAGAGATGAAGTTGCTGTTTCTTCTGTTTTAACACATTTCTTTGATGTCCATGTAGGAGGAAAAACAAAAGACAAACCAAATATGAATATCCCTTGAACCGATATATGCAAACAATTTCACCGTACAGAGTAAATGGGAGCACCTAAAGGGAAATAGATTTGTATCCATCCCCGAGCTTGAAGGAAATCCAACAAAATTCTATTTATTTTCTATTTATCGCCTATAATAACAGACAACCGCTGATGTTTTGCCTGAAGCATGAATGTGTGCGACTGTGAGAGATTTACAGTGAGAAGAGGGAAGAAAAAGAGAGATCAAAATGTTTCTCTAACCACACAGTTTGAGCGGAAGCAAGAGAAAAATCTGAAGAGGGGAAGCTGAAGAGGAAGGAAATGAAAGAGATGCAAAGAGAAGCGAGAGATGCCGACAGAATTAAGGAGGGGAACTCCACTCATTATTCAGCAGGCCCTTCAGATCTCAAACACTGTCAAGCCTCCTCTGTGCTGAAAGAGGATATAACAGGAGAAAATACATTTGGGAAAAAGATCATCCCTGAATGCATTAGAAAAACCAGTCTGACCTCTTGCCAGTCAATTAAATGTCACTTTACTCTGCACTGACAGCGCTGTAAATGTGACAAAACCTATGCTGATGACAAAATCCTGTTGTATGCGAAGGAAACATAAATAATGGGTCAGTTTTAATATTTGCACTGATCTTTTGGTTCGGAAATAACATTCTGAAGTTTAAAAAAAAAAAAAAAAAAAAACCTGCTGAGGAAGCGTGCTTTCAATTCACTGGTGTAAATTTAAATAAATGATCCGTGTCCGATTATTTTCCCGGGCTACACTGTGAGTTTATTTCCATCAGGATGCCGCTTTTACCTCCTGACTTGGCACTAATACATTTATAATGTCATTTATTCCATCATTGTGTTTTTAAACAGTAATGTGCTCCTGTTTGCTGACATTAATCTGCTGACTGGGGCACTTTTTTTTTGCAATAATTGACATTTTTGCTTCATTTTTTTTCCTAACCGCTATGCATTGTTGTGCCAGTTTACCTACCGGGGATATTAAAGACCTACTCTCCCTTGTTCAAAGCGGCACATAATGCTCAAGCTTAGGAAATTGATTTGTCTGTTCTTGCTATCATTAGCAGCTGCACCAGCATCCAGGGATGATCGTGTGAATTCTGCACTGTTGAATGTCAGAAAACACTTTGAGAATGCAGGCTTGCTGCTTGTTACTACCCTAAGTATCTTGTTTGTGTCTTCAATTCAGAATATTTGGCTTCAGGGTTGAAGGTAACGATTGACCAACTTCCTGGTTATCAGCAGCAAATCGACCTCCTTTCTTCTGCCTGAGCTCTGCTTCCTCTCTGGCCGCTTATCACATAACAACACCTGCAGTCCTGATGTTTACACTGGATGAGGCTAATGGCAAGTTCACTCTTACTTCTGGTGTATCTGTTGGACTATGTGGGCACACTATGTATTGTTATTTATGTCTGTACAATTAGTTATTTGTGTGTGTTTTTCAATAATGACTTGAGGACCTTTATAAAACAGTTACATTAAAATTAAGGTGATTACATTTAAAATAATTTACTTAAAAAATAAGTTATTCAAACTGAATAATTATCAAGATAGACTTGATACACTTTTCAGCTATTTAGCCGGCTCTAATCTAATATCAGGTCATGAATAATAATAAATAATATTAAATCACTTCATTTGTGCAACACCATTCAAAAATAAGTTAAAAAGTGTTTCACAATAAAAACAACAACAACAAAAAATCTAAGTAGACAAATAACAAAAACCAATTCCAAACCAACTAAATCAAATAAGTTGGATGCAATATAAACAACATATATGGGCATAAGACCATATAGTGCATTCTGAGAAATTCACATTAGAAATTAAAATCCTACAAAAAAAATACTATTTTACCAGATTATAATACATACATACAGACTAAGATTCTACATTTTTATTAATTAAAGAGAATAACCTAACTAATATGATAACACAGTTAAGACACTACTATGATATAAATTTTGGAACTTAATCTAACAAATACAAACATTATAGCTAGACCCTACAGCCTTATTAATTATGGAGATCAACCTGAATAATTTAGGGCATCTTTGCTGTTTGCTTTGTGCTAAAATGACAAACTGGACAGTCCTTCACCAGCTCTGTGTCCACTGTGAGACACTGGCAGCTATAAAACATGAAAACGCCTTCAGTAGCCGTTAAATCAATTCTTGACTGGGGATTAATTTAAGCAACATGATCCTGGTGTTGACAGGAACAGTTTAGTCCCTGCTGTGTCCTGAATCTGGATCTATCTCGCTGCATTTACAAACTCCCAAATCTCATAAACAAACCGGCTGCTGTAGCCTCTGCCAGGGCCGTTTTCTGCCCTCAGATGAGTCCAGAAACTCACTTTTATGGGACTGTTTAAGGTAAAGTAATACGTTAATGTCCGAGGCGCTGCAGCTCCAGTCTGTGAGTGGAATGTTAGCGGGGAGAACCAGGGCTGTCAACACCAGGGAACACTTCCAGCCTAAACTGCACGAGGGCTGTGGAGCAGCAACTCTCCACTGACTGTACAGCAGTGAGTGATTTTACAAGGAGCAGCAGTGTGCAGCAGCAGCAGTGTGCAGCAGCAGCAGTGTGCAGCAGCAGCAGCAGTGTGCAGCAGCAGCAGCAGTGTGCAGCAGCAGCAGCAGTGTGCAGCAGCAGCAGCAGCAGCAGCAGCAGCAGCAGCAGCAGCAGCAGCAGCAGCAGCAGCAGCAGCAGCAGCAGCAGCAGCAGCAGCAGCAGCAGCAGCAGCAGCAGCAGCAGCAGCAGCAGCAGCAGCAGCAGCAGCAGCATGGAGAGCTCCTCTCCTCAGAGTGCAAACACTTGCCTGCTGATCCATGAGCTGTCTCAGGACACTGACTCTCAAACAGCAGCAGGCAGACTTTTTTCTACAGCATTGCCGGCTTCCAGCGTTTCATACTTAGACACTGAATTATTATTCCGAGACAGGCGATGCAGCAGGACGGTTTAGAAAAGCAAAACTGCTTTCTTTCACTGTTAAACACCGACCACCTGCTCTGGAAACTTTGAGCTATTTCTTGTCTAATAACCGCTGCAGGATCAGGAGAGCTTCACTCATTCAATCGAACCGACAACCTTCAGCTTACGAGTATGCTTCTACACTGATATGATGCAACAGAAACCACAGAAATACAAACTGGAAATAAACAAAATACAGTGCAAAATGCAGTGCTCCAACAAGGCTGTTCATTTCCCCATCTGGCATTGTCAGAAATGCAGCATTTTTTTTGAAATTTTGTTTTAGAAATGAAATGCAGCATTTGTTTATTAGTTATTGATGATCAGAAATCACGGCAACATAGAATGTGGTCATTTAATATAGATGTACTCACAAACAAAAGGATCTTGAGCACAGGCGTGTTATGCATATGATTTGTACAGATACTGAATCATGTGACCTAAATATGTAGCGGGCGGCGTGAATTGATTGAAATCTGAAACTCTCCCACAATTTAACCCCCTGACGCCTATTATTGCGAATTCACATCATACCACTTTCATTCAGACTGCAGCTGAGATATTGTATCCATTCCCCCAATGCCTGTTTGTGCATATTCAATACGGAACCTTTTCCAAGCACTGGTTTCTCGTAGGACCGGTCAGAGTGGGACCTAATTATTACATATCTGTTATTATTATTATATATCTGTTCTATGTGTAATAGATAAATTAACAATCTCCACTTATTTTAGCATCAGCTGGAAAGCAAAAAATAAACCAAAAAATGTTTTTTATGTAATTGTAAATAAATTCAGGGATCAAAGAGGTTAACTAACTGTTCCTTGTATCATTTCTGATGGATAAGTCTGCAGCGGTGGATTTGTAGTAGGATCACAATCATGTGATCGTCAGCAGTCAGCTGACGTAGTGTGCACTTGTTGTCATGGTTACAGTGACACCATGCTGGTATCTCTCAATGATACAGAAATCTTTAACAAATCCATGGAACCAGACTATAAGCTGCATCACTGCCAAGATCTAATTAGGTGATCCTTGTGTCATTTCTGACTTTCCCTGAAAATTTCATCCAAATCCGTTAGTCCGTTTTTGAGTAATGTTGCACGGAATAACAGACGGACAGACAAACGTACGCTGATCTTCAGATAACTCCACCGCATTCCTTGGCAGAGTAATGACCAATTGCAGTCAAAACCAAAGGGAATATTTCTTCAGTTTTATAGTTTTGAGAATATAAAACTGTACATTTTACATGTGATAGGAATACAATCCAAAGCAGCATTTATTTATTTCACATCTAATTTACGTTAGTATTGAGATTTATATTGAAAATGCACATGACCTACATTGGAGATTGGTACACTAAATATGAAAAAAAAACACTAAAACTGCAAAATTAAAGTGATGAAGATGCTCCCTTTAGTCTGCTCTCCTGTAATCAGTCATTTATCCATCTGCCTCTGTCTTTCCATTGATTAATGGCTCTTCTTTTATGGCATTTATGCAGATTGTTTTCTCCTGACTCGATCCTTGCTCGTGTTATATCTGCTCTCATATGTATGTTGCTTTGGATTAAAGCTAAATGAAACTGTTGAATTGTAGAATCAGTCCTACCTCACTATTTCCTCATAAAACTATAAATAAAGGCAAATTTGCATGTGATGGAAAAAAAACACATCATACACAATTCCTGCTTAATTGTCAGCAATTAATTCTCTCTGGTTTCTTTGGACCTGCAGGAAATAGACTTATGAGTGACCTTTACAGAGTTCACACATGTTTAGAGGTCAAAACTTACAAAGGACCACCTAATTATTCCAACAGAGGAACAAGCTGACATTGATTGCAGACTCCCTGCAAATTCAGTCTTAATTGGTAATTTCCCCGACAGGCAGGATCCTCCTTCTCTTTTATTCCACTTTTATCTGTTGGCAAAGTGCTTAGTTTTTCCAGAGTGGAGCTAATCAGAATGAAGACAGACAGAGAATTGATTTTAGTTATGGCGTAGGACCTTTAAAATTTAAATACATCACCTCATGTTCCCAAACTCATCCCATTCTGTTGAAATCAGTCATTTTTTCAGCTCATGTTTGACAGTCAAACGAGTGTTTGTGCAGAGAAAGTCCAACCATAACTCAGAGGAGTTGACAGAAAAGCGGTGCCTTTAATGTCAATGTAAGCTGCTGTTTTTGTATTTCCTGAGACGTCACACATACACACACACGTCCATGTACACACACACACACACACACACACACACTCACACACACACACTTAGCCATTTGTTAAAGTGATTCATGAATACCAGTATTGGGAACTGATGACTCGTAGCAGCCCCGATGTCATCCGAGGATCCTCTTTTTCCTTATTCACAGCTTCACACACACAAACACACACACACACACACACACACACACACACACACCATCCATTCATATCCACCTCCATGTTATCCATTTTCATTTGTACAATTTATATCCTGCCCCGTAGCTCGTGTCCTCCTCCTTTAAATCCATACGTTGATTCACAGCTGATGCAACTCAGTATAGCTGCTGTTTTTTTTTCTTCCTCCGATGATTGGTGGTTTACAGTTTTATTACTGGGGTTTGACATATCTTTCTGGGGGTGAGTTGGCTTATTACTGGATCTACTGTAAATCCTGGCAATGATTGGCAGAGGATCACGACAGCTAAGTCAGACTATAGAGGTAAGACTGAGCTGCTGGACACTGTCTGGATGTCAACACCTTGTGGAGACGGTAATGGTTATTATAGAGCCATTGAGAACATATAGTTTTTCTCTAAAAGCAGATTTATGGGTGGTATGTTGTAATTTAAAACTGTAGTTTGACATTTTTTTGACATATTTATGCTTGTTTTTGAGCCTGGAGATGATTGGCTTAGCATGAAAACTGTAAGCAGGAGGAAAAAGCTAGCTTGGCATTTTCCATTTTCTCTCCAAAATGCATCCAACATCATTTCTAAGCTCAATTATTGACACCTTATCTCTTGTTTATCAAATGTTTGCACAAACTACAATGTAAAAACATGAAGTAGTGGTTTTGCAGCAAATTAATTCTAATAATTTCTTGTCAAATTGCAACTGTTTTTGTAAACGAATCAACTGAAACTCTATTTATTCATATTAGAGTCTCCATGATCTTGCAAGTCCTTGTTTGTTTTTTCCAGATCTGGAATTTGCCTCGAGTACGTTGAAATATCCTAAATTTTGTGGTAGATTATGGAGAGAAGTGCCAGGAAGTTGGAAAAAAATAATTAGCTAACAGGCTAGTCAGTCGTTCACTATTCCGACAGTCAAATTATTTAACTTTTAAACTAGTTTAGCTATTTTAAAACATGCTAGCTGTGTAACATATAAACTCACACATGTTCACATGTCTTGGAGCAAAATATTTCACCAAAACGGCTCCACATGTGGCAGGATAGTATCCTCCCTTATTTTCAACTTTGTATTATTTGCCCTGTTTTAGTGGAAGTAATGCTTCATGCACATATTCATATAACTGGACTATAAGCTCTGATTAGCCTCTCGTATGTTTCCATCTATATGTAATAAAATGCATTTCCTTGCGCTGAACACCAGGGGGCACAGTCCTTATATTCTACAGATTTATGAACATGAAGCAAAGCTATGTGGAAATAAGGTGTAACTGAGTCCCCACTGGTTGCCTTACAACCTATAGAGTAGCAATTGATGCTAAGCTGTGCTAAGCTAAGCTAACTGCCTCTACAGCAACGGTCTCCAACCACTGGGCCACGGACCGGTACCAGGCTATGGGTCGTTTGGTACCAGGCCGCACAGAAAGAATAAAAACGTTTGATTTTATTGTTGAGCAAGAACCTGAATGAAGGTGTTTTCCAAATTGTCAAGTTACGTCAAGCTGAATTTAGACAGCAGACCACTGGTGGGCTGGGGAATGAGGTTTGGAAAGCAAAAATCGATGATGCTCTTGAGATTTTGTTGGGGCTCTGTTCTCTCTGTGATCTGTCTGTGATATGTTCAAATCTTTTGGGATCTTGTTTGTGACTATGAGGTCAACTGGCAATGTTTCTGGCTTTTTTTTTTTTTTTTTTTTAAACCAGACTGTTGTGGTGAAAAGTGAGCTGAGCCTGAGGATGAAGCTCTGAAATTACCTGCCACTCTGGTTTCATCCCTCATGAGGGTTGGGTCATGTCCAGAAGAATGAGATTTGGGTTTCATCAGAATGCATTTTCTTCATGGAGTCTTGGCTTAACCTACTGGGGCAATTTGATACCTGAAAGGACCTCGGAGTCGAACCGTTGCTTCTTAAAGTAGCCAAATGAGGTGGTACAGTGGCAGATCAGGATGGCTCCTAGACACCTCCCTCTGGAGGTATTCTGGCCATGTTCAGTTGGGAGTAGACCTTAAACCTGAACCATAGCATGTTGAAGGGATTACACATCCAATCTGGCCTGGGAATGCATCAGGATCCCTCCAGGATTTCCTTTATCCACAGTCAAGAAATGTGGTAACACGGCTTCAACCAGCCCCAGTGCACATATGTAGCATAATTCAGATAGGGGCTCGCAGATTGTTATTCAATCTAAGTTAGAGTTAAAAATCAAAATTTATGTTTGAATTTAATTGTCCTGCGCTTTTATACTGTACCCCGATGACGATCCATGCAGTGCGTTATCTAATGGGCTCCAGTTGGTTGAAGGCAACACATAAAGAAGGAGGAGTGAGTCGAGCAGGTAATGAGTCAGGCAGCCCTGAGCTCCAGAGGGGGGGAACCCATAAAGTCTGAGATTGATGGAGTTTTTTAATGTGTCCAGAGTCACATCTTGTTAAGGGCCCCTGTAATTCCTGCCGGTGCCTGTGGGATAGTATCACTTCCTCAAATCAAACTTCTGGTTTATGACAGTGGGAGAAGGGTCAGAAAAGGACGTTACAGCTTCACTGACTCGAAGGCAGGAGCTTGAAAGCTGTTGGAAATTATTCAACATATTTCAAAGTGTGGCTCCAAGTGAGAGATATCTGAGGGATATAATCTGTGTTTTCCTTCAGCAGCAATGGGATATCCATATCTGCATTTGTGCACAATAGCATAAAACGCTGAAGTCTGGAATTACCTCTCTGTGGTTGTAAAGGAAGCGCTGAACGGCACCTTTGCTACCGTTATGAAATGAATGCCAACCACCAAACAAGGGGTCAAAAGTGAATCCTGCTGAGCATAAAGTGGTGAATAAAACAAGTGATGAACATGCAGTAATCTCAAACAACTTAAGGCCCAGTGTTTGCATGGTGGGGGGATGCTATTTACTCTTAATATAAGCGTTTGTACGCTCGAATACCACACACACATACACAATAAAATGTCACTGGTAATGGTCTTTTTCAACTTCTCTGACTGTGACATTTAGAAATCTTTGGAAAGGCAAGGCCGCTTTGCCCCAGGGTGGTGCAGAGAACAGCGAAACCAGCCACGCCATTGTTTGCGATTTTAATTGCTAATTTGATAGCGAGGGACAAGATTAGATTTGGGTTTTAATTTTTCCAAAGCGGATTGAAAATCGGTCGGCGCTCGTGGTTCCCAGCAAAGCATTCAGCTCTGCCATTCATTGTCAGTGGTTTTCTAAGCTGCATCGACTGTGGCACGACGGTACATGACTCAGCAGAACGGAGGGTATCGAGGGACGGGAGGCGAACGGAGCTGCTGTCCAAGAAGGAGCCTCCATCCCAGACTCACATCTATTTCCACCAATCTGAATCAATACGAGGGAGAAAGAGCAAAAGCGATACAGAGGAAAGTGATTGAGAAAGCAGGGCAGCAATCGGATCCCGTCGTATTTGCATCCAACGAAACGATTCTGCAGTTTCCACACATCAGAGTTTTACAACAGACTCTTTGTTCTCCACTGGAAGCTCAGGACTTTTCTCTCCGTCTATCAGTGAGTCAGCAGAACCAACTAAGCACCGACTGTTCGCCGACTGCGCCACACTGCAGGGGAAGGTTTTAAGCACAGCCAGTCACCTCATGAGTCGAGGAGGGCCTGAGTCTTAAAAATAATGAGTGCGAACTTGTTGAATAGGCCATCGTACGTTAGGAGAGAAGGGCGAAATGCCAGAAAATAAGAAAAAAAAGTAAGAATAAGTGTGGAAACATTCAACAAATGAGAGATGTAAAAAGAAATGACATTTTTAAATGGCATTTTAGGGCTATTTTGAAACACATTGGGGGAAAACTGAACTTTCAGTGTTAATTCAGATTTAATTAATGGCTAATCTCTTGTGTTAATGCAAAAATATTAATTGAGAGAAAGGTGTAAACATAAAGTAACCACTTTTGGAGAATGTCAAAGCAGGTCATGGAAATGAAACATGAGCTGAGGCATGATCAGAGTAATGACAGTGAAAGTAGCTGTATGTAGGAGGGCTTCATAACAAACGGTAATGAAAAAGCTTTTTCTGAATCTCTTCTCAGATGTAAAATCTAAACTTCCCATCAGGAAAGACCAAACTGACTGTGTCACCGCTATCTGCCGTCCTTTGAAGTAATCTGTTTGTGTCAGGAGCAGAATTGGCAGCAAGATTAACATCTTAAACTTGTAAAATCTGGCTGCCAGATCAGCAGACAAGTTGCAGGATATATGAACAAATAAGGCTCACGGGGATCATGACGAATGTGCAGTGAGGATATTATTTTTACTTACCGACATGTACAAATGTTCATTACTGCTGAATTACTGTTTAGAGCTGCTTGACTTATGAATGATGGATGTTCACCAGTCTAAATAAGTAGAAGGGGATCAGAACCCCTCCCTGTCCCGCTGGGGGTATTTTGATCATTTGGAGCCCTTTTATTGTTTGTTTTTTAATACACAAAGTTGACTTGCATGACGGATTTTTGCTGTTTGATTTATGATGCAATAGATGCAAATAGTTAATCAAATTGTCAATCAGCTGAAAATTAATCAGCAGCTATGTTGGATTATCTTACAGTGGCTTCTCATATGTGAACGTTTTCTGCTTTCTATGAGCTCAAATTTGGCATTCTGGGTTTTTGCACAGTTGTTCGTACAAAACATGACATTTTAAGTTGTCATCTTTAGCGTTGGGAATTTGTGAGGCCATTTTCTACCATTTCCTGGTATTTCGTTTGGAAAAATTACTAATTGATGACCAAAATAATAGCTGATAATGAAAGTATTTGATACCTGTATGTACTAGCAAGATCATTTCAAATCGCTCTCAGTACATTTTGATTAATGTGTACTCTTTGTTTAACACCAGGGTGATCTTGAAAAAGATGCGTTTTAAATGTTTTTTTCCCCTGAATGCTCTTTCACAGCCCTTTAAGACCTACTACTACATCTTACATTTTTACATGCTGTAGTGCAATTTTTTTGTAGCATTTTTATTTACTTTACATCAATATAAACCTTATATCCCAAGTTTTGATAAGATGTATTGACTTATGTCTTAACTGCTACAATAAATTGCTTAAAAGTGCAATAAACCTTGAAAAAATTGCCTGAAACCTGAAATTTGTTTTTTTTTTCACATATATTTCAAAATACAGAAATAGCATAGCTGTATCCCTCAAATTTGTAAATGTTGAAAAGTTGTACAATGTCCTGTGGTCTTGTTTATAAAGATTTTGGTTATGTGTGCTTTATTGTGTATTTTTACAGACCTACCACTGCAACAAAATGCGCTCTGAGACCTGGAGAATGTGTGAAATGCAGATTTTGATCGATCTAGTTTCAAATCTACCACCAACCAAAAATGAATAAGCAATCGTAGCACCGGCGCTAAGCTATCCTCTATAGAGTTAAAGGTGCAGGAATCAATTTTTTACATTAATAATGTTTCAAATAACGACATTAAAAGTAAAAGTTGTGACAAACTTCGACTCTGCAGAGTCTGTTGGCATCTTTCAGCTCATTCTATTTATGTTTCATAACCCAGAATTTAAACCATTTTAGTTCAGTCTCACGTTCTTATAAAGCCGACAGGTTAATCTTACTGTAATATATAATAGTAGAACATATTTGTAATTTATACAACCAGCAGACACAGACCAACGTGAACATTTGGACAACATCTGCACTCCTGTTTTGGGCCATTTGACAAACACAAGTCCAATGTTCAGTCCTGTTTTCTGAGGAAAATATGACTCTTCGTGTGCTAATCGTTCCACTGCGTTCTGCTAGTTGCTAACTTTGTCTTTTTACTGGTTGATAGTATAATAGTGGCATTCAATGGAATAATGCTGTTTTTCCCCCCTGAAAGATTGGTGAGAGCAGCGCAAATCTATCCAAACAGTAAAGTTGTGGCCCGTGAAATGAAAACAATGAGCTAAAAGACACATAAATGTTCCATAAAGCATCTCTACACAGGGCTGTGGGTTAATTCCGAGGCAATTTGTAATTACAAGAATCGATTTTCACATCACATTTAGTCATTTGATGCCAATAAAAAAGGTTCTGAAACATATCACTCGAAACGTCTGTATCTGACATTAATTAAAGGTCAGAGGTCAGGAATGATTGGCTATAATGAAATAACATTTATTCAACTCAATTATAACTTTTAAGCAACATATATTCAAATTCAAGGCACTTAAAACAGTCAAAACACATTTAAGTGTACAGTGAGACCCCAGAACTCATAATTACACCACAAACAGTACAGTTGGGCCTATATACCATTGACAGTTGCTCTATATTTATTTCTAACTCAGACATTTTCCTGCTTTCACACTCAGTGTAGAAACGGTGTAAGAGATAGAACAAGACACATTATGTATCTGTGATAAAAGAACTGTTAGCAAATTCTCTGGTGCAACATTAATGTGTGAAGTCGGCAGCAACAAAACTCTCTGCAGCAGGCGCCATGACGACGACGACGACGACGTCAACAATATGGAAACGAACCACAACGAAACCACAGTCATGTGAGGACAGGAGGATTAATCTGCCGTTACACTGAACATTCAGCATCATAAAGAATTTACTGATGAATAGAGGATTTATTTCAAAATAGAAAACGTTACACTTCCTATTGTTTTCAAGGCAGGAGCTGAGTCGGACCGACTTGTCCTTTGGTCTGGATGCAAACTGAGATTTAGACTTTAAGCCCTGAGATGTGAAAATATTGATCGACGCAGCTTTTAAGTTTGCTTCCAATAGAGAAATTGAATTTGGCTGTTTGCTCCCAATGAGGCCAGTACTGTATCTGATGTACTGAGGGGAGACATTAATACTTGTTTCAGCCACAAGGCTCCAGATCAATTATTTTCATTTAGGTCCATCCAAATTTTTTCCACATTGTAATCTCTTATTCTAACAGGAACAAATGATAAAGAAAATAAAGAATCACTATCTAGCTGATCACTCCAGCTCCTCCAACACGAGAGAGAAAGGCCTGAAAACGTACAATCTGCTGACTTCTCCTAAAACCAACACTAACCGGACACCCCACATGTTCAAACTGGATATCAGCAGGAACACTGTTTACAACTTTTCTATCAAATGAGCCAGAACATCATTACCAGAATGCAACAACACCAATAAAGTGCATAAAGGACCTTAGAACATCCAAAAACACAAACTGTGTGGCTCATTATGGCCTCTGACAGGACAACCAGTTTAAAAAAAATGTCACTAATATATGCATTACTCATCTCATACCCAAAATATCATGAAGCTAAAAAAGGACACCAAACTGCAGTGACTCAATCTCTTGCGCCGGCTACAAGCTGCAGAAACACCTGTGAGTCAAAGCACAGGGCACAGATGCATTGAGCAGAGGAGATGTGGATGGGAGATAAATAACTCCAGGGTTTTTTAAAAAAAATATCCACACCCACCCAACCAATTTAAAGAGATAATCTGCAAAAACACGTGTTAATTAACCCAAACCTGACCCACAACCCTCTGTTGCAGGACACATTAACCATAAATATAACATTTAAAGTTCTAAAAGTCCACTTTACTCAATTATCTTCAATATTTTGCTACTTCAACTGACTTATTATAACTGTATATTGATTAGGAAATACACCTTCATTTTATTTAGTGCAAAAGGACATAAGAGATGGAAAGAGGAGGTCGGCTAGAAATCACAGATGAGTTTATTGTCAACAATGCAGCAAAAGTTAGTTGGAGCTGCTGCTTTGTCACTTTTTGACCCAACCTGTCTGGTTAGGAGGAAGCCTGGAGAAGCTACAAACCACACTGTCTGCCCCTACAGTAAAACATGGGGGTGGATCAGTGATGATCTGGGGTAGTTTGGGTGGAACAGGGTGAATGAACCAGGTCATGTACAGGGGTACTATTGAAAACAGTCTTCTTCCATCAAGCTGGAAAACTCCTTCCTGCTTCGAATCGTCCAAACAAATGTACCTGTAGCTGTACCAGGCATTAAAACGAACAAGAAATTGAAGAAAACAAAGGGGGTCTAAATTTTTTCCATGACTGTAGTTGCATTTTTTAGATTTCTGGTGCAATGAGCTGGTTGGTTCAGTGACTGCAGGGGCACATACACATCTTAGAATAAAAAATGTGATAATAAGACATGAACAAAAAGAACCTGAGTGAGAAGAAATGATGAGGAGGTGGTGTTAAGCACATTTTCCAGCAGTGAGAAGGAAGGCAGTTGCAGGATTTGCATTTTTTTTTTCCTTACCTGGGTCCGGTTCAGATCCGGCCCAGTCAGGTGTGCAGAAGAGAAAACAGCCCAGACTGGCAGAACAGACGCAGAGCTGCTGTTCAACGTCCAGAACAACAACGTCTCTGAAGCATTTCTCCTGGATCACTGGCTACTTTATGAATAGCAAAGGCACGGAAGCAGAACCCGGATTGTTACAAGGCGAAGAGTAGAAATGGAAAAAAGAGACAGGTGGGAAGAGAGATTATGCTACAAGAAAGACGGAGATAAAAAAGACTGATAAAGCCGAAGAGTTGCACTTGTCAAGAGTCAAGATGACAGAGATAGAGAGTGAGACATTCATTCTGAGAGGATTATCTAACCAGACCTTCAAGCTACGCAGGTGAGAATATTGCTTTCACTGTAATAGTATAATCCAGCTGTAAACTGTAGATATGGGAGCAGCAGGAGAGTTGGCCTTTTCTAACCTCGCCTGAAAAAAAACCTTGAGATATGGATCAAATGACAGGCAAAAGAGCAGGATGGGTTAAATGAAGTAGGAAGGCGGATAGTAGGCAGGTAGTCGGGGAAAAAAAACAAACAGCTGCTGGCAGATAGAAAATACAGCAGGAATAAAGTGCGACCAAATAACACAAAGAAAAGAAAAACATCATCCATTTAGTGCTGATGCAAACACTTACTCCAATAAGTCCTCTGCCATCGATTTCACAGCCAGAGAGAATTTGTGTTCGATGCGTAAGTTATTCAGCGCGACCATTCACTGTGACCATCTCAGCTGGGCTAAATCAATTAAAGTTAAAAATCAAATCTCATTTCATTTTGCTTGACCAACCCCCTCAGCAGGATTTTGTGTCAAAAGAAAGTTAAAGGTTTGAAAGACTAGGGGGGAAGAGGCAGAATCCAACAAAGGCATGGAGGGATTTTAGGGAAAAAGTGGTAGAAATATAAGGGAAAGCAGAGGATGGAAAACAAAGAAGAAGCAAAAACAGGAAGAACGCAGTGGAGCAGGTCAAAGTTGAGCTTCAGCTTCAGAATTATAACACTGACTGGCTGCTCTTCCTCCTGGACAACCTGCTTATTTTGAACAAGTCTGAGTTATGACAAGTGCTGCTTACTAAACCAATCTCTATTTGGGAGCACAAATAATGTCATCCTGTGAGCAAAGATGCTGTGAAATAAAAAAAAAAGAAGAACTGTCCTCAACTAGCATGAATCAGTTTTTCATTCCTGTAAAATGAGATCATTTGCAGACCAGACATGGTTTCTAGATTTAAAACATGACGTAAATATTAGTTTCTTTGAGGTGCTTGTGATTGTGTGTAATAAAGGCCCGGAAGGCTGAAATTACAATTACTGTGACCATTTCTGCAGGCTTTTATGAAAGTTTAACAAAGAATCACACCAACAGCATCTCCATGGAGCGTTGTGGATCACAATCAGCATCAAAGTTACATTCAAGCTTGTATTACAAAAGTCACGAGTTTGGAAAGCTACTGCATGTGTTAATGCATTTTTTTCCCCCAATTTATCATAAACTATGGATATTTCAAATGATATCTGTAAAATTTTAAGTTGATACATCAACCTTTCTCTGAGACAAGAAAAATAAAACACCCTATTTTTGCATGTTTTTTTTTTCGCACATTGAAACATGAGGCTGTGTTTGAACAACAACACCTCAAGAAGCTTTGAAGATAAAAGCGTGAAATTTCCAGTTATTTCTCATTATGACACTGATTCAGAATCTGCAATATTGAAAATAAGAAAGATAAAAAGCCGTCACAAAAAGTCCCGTCTTTGAGCCCGCATTTACAAAAAACTGATAATCAGAAGTCTACTAGTGATATTTTCTGGACCATAAGTAGTTGCATGACATAATAATAAAAAAAAACAAACATATGGAATATGTTTTAATATTATTTATTTGGTCACAAAATTGAAAAAGCTTTAGATAATATTTGAAGAACTTTTCCAATATTGAAGATTCTGAATGAAGGTCATTATGAGAAATAACAGTGGAAATTTCAGGCTTGTATCTTCAGTAGTTCTTTGATAATGGCGTCCAAACAGAGTCTCAAATTTCAATGAGCAACAATCGTGCTATAAGTGGCTTAACAGCAATTTGTTTTAATAAATATTTATCTCAGAAAGTGTTCATTGGATCAGGCTAGAATTTCACAACAATCTTGATGAAAATCCATATTTTATGCCATAAACATTTCAGGCCATGACCACATATGGAACATCCAGGCGTGAGGGTTTTTTAGTCAGACTCGTGGCATAACATTTAGTGTCTTTAATGCAAGTCTGAAATATGTCAGCAAATATTTTGCCCTACATTTTATACATGATCCCAGGAGGATAAATCCTGCAGACTCTGGCAGTCCTCTGACTTCTTTAAGCACCATCAGCAGGCTTGTAGTGAAGTATGATCACATCTACTGCACGGATGGTTCATAAAAGGTGTAAATATTACGGGATCTGATCCTTTGACTCTGACACTAGTGATTCTGAAAAAAAATTCTCATTAACTAATCACTGGATTTCCATGAAATTTGCTTCACACATTAATATACGACTCAGGATACATTCCCCTGACATCAAGCACCACCAGATGTTCACAAGCTAACATGATATGTGGTCAACGTGGGAAACATTATACCTGATTAATATCATGTAAATGTGATGGTGACAATGTGACGTCTCTCATAGTGCTGCTGTGCCTTAATGCAGCCTTAAAGGGGAAATGAAACGTGCATGTTTTCACCATTGGTGGTGTCAAAATATATTGGAAAAGACACTTTGTTTAAAATCTTGTTTAAACCATAAATATGACACATTTTCTGATTTCTACTGAGTGATTTAGCAAGTGAGTTGTTGCTTCTGTTAGCGAATCAACATAGTGAAGCATTTCTGAATCGCTTTGAGCAAAGTCTGGTTAAAATAGAGCAAGATGAAATTGACAGACCAGTTGAGACCACTGTAAACCCACTAATGAATGCATTTAAATCACTACGTGGAAACCCTGCAATGGTAATTTTAATTTGCTGCTTGACGTTACAATTTGTTGTACTTTTTTTTAAAAAATTATGGAAAAACCGTGCTGAACATTTTTTTTTAGCACACATTGCAAAAGGAAGAAACATGAGGATTATCTAAACTTTGGAGTCTTGATTGACTGCTTTGGAAAACCTAAAGTCAAGATAATAAATATTTTCTAGATGTTTGCATCAGCTCTGAGCTCTGGCGGAGGACTCACGTGTAGTTTATGGCATCAGGCTACACAGAAAGAATAAAAATGTTGTATTTTTTGCTTTATTTCCAGAAGAATCTGCATGGTGTTTTATTTTAAAACATGAACAGATCATCTTCCCGTCACTTCCATCTGTGCTTGTTTCCCTACTTGACTGTCAGTTTTCATGCCGGGCCGTTAAATGAAGCCGTCAATCTAACCCCTGGCAAAATTAATAAAAAACAAACATCTCTGGAGAGCGAGAGGAGACAGGGAGAGGCTGAGACAGAAGAAAAAGTAAATACATATTTAGCAATAAAAAGTAATTTTATTTGTTTAGGACATTTAAAAAAAATAATAATGACAAAAAAAGATTATTATTTGTTTTGTGCGCAACGATTGGTCTGTAGAAAACTGTCTTGCTTGGTTCAACAAAGGTTGGAGATGCTGGTCTATGGTATGAAGTGATTGAGTTTAGAATACTTTGATGGCGGGTGTTTAAAGTGATTGCAGTTCATTTTTTATTCATGGCAATCATTTTGGCTGCTACATTGTCTAGCTATGCTCCCATCTGATAACTCCGATGCTGCAAAGATGTGATGGAAATCTTTTTCCTGGAGGACAAAAGGTGTTCAGAGTGTTCAGTCAGAGACATTTGGAGGCGTTGTGTTGAACTTTATTGCCGTCAGTGACGACGTTCTCATCAAACAGCTACATGTGTGTGACAGTAAATGCAGCTCTTTTTGTTTGTTGTTTAGCACCGTTTTCCTGTAGCGAACTCATGCCGCTGTATGGCTGTTCTCAGAGTATGTTGGTCAGTAGATCAATGTTATAGCTTGTGAAGAGGTACCCATTTTCCATTGGATATGGGTCACTTTTGAGCCATGCTGTGCATCAAAGGGTTAAACACAGATGGGACAGCGTCAGGCTTTAGTCTGTTGCTCCGCTGTTGGACTCCACCACCTTTCTTCTGAATGAAATCTTCCTCCAAAAAGTGTTCACTCCAAATCCTGGAGTCAGACTGCTATCAGACGATCTTTCTCGAGTGCCGCTAGCCAGCGCATTTTAGCTTTCGCTTTTAACTGTAGTTTGTGAAAGCAGTCTGTTTCATGGCTTTAACTCTATGAAAGTCAAGGCCTCCTTTTTGTCTTCTGATGATCTGAGGTTCCTCAGTCTCCATCTTGCACCGTCTCTACTGTCCACAGTCTGACTTTCACTGTCTTGTCTCTAAACCTAAGCTAAGCTAACGAATCCAGTGACGTCACCGGCCGTCGTATTCCAAGATGGCAGCGCCCTTTGGAGAAAAGACACAAAAAAAATGTTCATGTATGTTATATGCCTTCTGATCAGAGCAGAAATACATGTAGTGATTTATGCTAACTTTACTGAGTGCTTCTTTTCCCCTTTAAGCTCGATATACGGTAAAATGCTGGTCAGAGGTGTGGTTTCTCTGGTGGTATGTTAGGTGGATCATGTTGGAGTGGTTCTAACACAGTTTTAATCAGTTTAAACTGTAGAGTACATGTTGGGCATTCTAAATCACTATTACCTTTACTTTCTTTACTTGGTGATTTCAGACAAACCCTAACATACACAACTCTTCTACACAAACAGAATGTGCCTGAAGGAGTCTGATTGCATCAAGAGCTGCTGCTTTGCAAATCAAAAAATTTGCAAACTTACTAATTAAGGAAGTTTAGGTAAACTGGCAATCCTTGATCTGTGCCTCCATCTCAAATCTATCTTTACATTTACTGTACACTTGAGAAAATCAGAAATTCTAGGGGGAGGAAAACAAAGAAGAAAGCACAAACAAGCAAGAGAGGTAAGACAAGGTTGAAAGTGACATTCCAGAAAAACAAAATAGAAAGAAAGAAAAAAGAGACAAGTGTCAGTGAGACTGAGACATACTGACAGTGGCAGGGACTGAAAGAAAACATAGGTTAAGAGGAATGAGAAAAGAAAAACACAACAGTGACAGTAAATAAAACTGAAAGAGAAACATAGCAAAGAAAACTGTAAGTGAAATGTGACAGACATACTCCTGACAAAGAGACAAGGTGAATTAAAGATGATGGAGGAAAAAAGCTTTATAGGAATGAATGTGAGAAAGTTCTGCTAACAAAGTTAATTACTGAGAAATTCAGAAGTGGTTGGAGACAGAACATGGTTTAGAAAGAAGTATAACATTAAGAGAGAATGATGAAAGCCAAAAACATAGTTTGAGGGTAATGGAAACAAAGAAAAAGGCAGAGTATGTGAAACAGAACAGGCTTCAGGCTGGACTTGAACTATTTTAATCTGTCAGTCAGTTTACTAGTGATGAAACTGATGGACGCCACCAGGACACTAAAGTCTGTACAGAGAAACTGACTTTACAAACCGATTTATCCTCCTTCAGACATCAGAGGTTTCACTTTCATGACTTCTTGTCCCATCCACAGTGCAAAACCTGCACAGTCTTCTACTTACCGGAACACATTAATAATATATTTTTATGCTTTTCTGCGCTGCCTTGAAATAAATATCGGTGGACGTGCAACTGCAAACACTCCAGAAGTAATAAGATGCAACAAGAATCTGACGTATTGTTGTGTTAGGTGAAACTAACTAACTAAATATGTTTAAATACTAAAATTGTGCATTTTAAAAAAGAAACTTGAGGTAGTTATGTCAACAGGTGCCACAACCCTGGAGTCAATGAAAAGGAAAAAGACTAAAGGAATGACTGACAATAATATTCAGTTAAGAAAATCGGACCAAACCTGTGGAGTTAAGTTGGATTTAGTCAAGTTATTTCAACTTAATTTGACGTAACTTTTCAGTTTTACAAATTATATTTCTGTTGTTAGATTTGTTGATTATAAATAAGGTCCCATTTTTTATTTATTTTTTCCTGTGAACATTTATATTTCTTCTAGAAGGAGAAAATGACTATATATGTACACTGTGTGCATTGTGTTATTCTATCTATCTATCTATCTATCTATCTATCTAGAGTGAAAACTATGTAAAATAGTGAAACTCTTAGGTGTAAACTAAAAGCTGTTAGAATATGAGGATGTAGTTCTACCGTTAAATTGTTTAAAATGAAGAAAAATTAAAAACACAAATTGTTTTTTTGAAGGGAAACTCTCCAAACTGTCTTATTAAATGCTAAATCAAACAGTTAAGTTGAATTTAGTCAAGCTATTCCAACTTAATTTGACATTAATTTTCAATTTCACAAGTTATATTTGTGTTGTTAAGTTTGTTGATTGCAAAATAAATAAATAAGGTTCCATGGAGTGAAAATTATGTAAAATGATGAAACTCTTAGGTGTCAACTAAAAGCTGTGAGAATATGAAGATGTAATTCTACCATTAAAATGCTTTACTTGTCCACAAAATGTTTGTTTAGCTGAAGCCTTCTTGTTGTTTGTGGCAAAATCATCAAAAAAACGTGCAAACATAAGAAAAAAGAGCACACAGAATGCTTGGACTTTTTCAGATCAGGAAAACAACACTCAGCTAAACTAAAAGTTGTAATAGAACAGGTAAATTGATGGCTACTTAATAGTTACTAATTAGGGATATTAGTCTATAGTTTTATAAATTTTAATTAGCAGTAAACTAAAGTTTTAAGTCGGCTGTCTTTGTGGAGAAATGTTCCATGAGAGAACTGAACTAAAGGCAGCTCTGCTTTACTTCTACTTGCTGTTTGCTGGTTAAAGTCGGAGCCAATTACTGATTGAAGTTCAGCCTCGTGTGATTAGATGGTAGCAGGATGGAAACTTCAGTGTGAAAAACGAGCTCAGAAATCACAGCTAGTCAGACTCTCAATTCCCCACCAGAGCCTTGTAATGTTTTAAAAAGGACTCAGCCTCCATAAAACATAACTATGCCGCAATAAATATCCTAAAAATGAGCCATAACTTTATGAGTGGCCCACGATGTGTTGTACTTTCTCAACAGTAATCATTTGGAAAACAGCTCGGATCAAAAATGCGTCTCCAGGAGGCCTAAGCTATTGTGCAGATAATGGTTCTACTGTTTCAAAAGTAATGTTAAATCAATATTTTCTTCCATTTCATTCTGCTTACAGTCTGTTCTGGAACCACTGCTTCTACTAAAAATGAGCCAAATATATCACTGGCTCCAAAGAACTGTGAGACGAATACATCCGCGGTGGTTTATTCTCTACATCATCTCTGGCTTTAAGAGTAATGGAAAAGATGAAGAGCATTTTAGACCCAGTGTATCACATCTACTGTTCTTGTAAACTTCACTTTGACTTCATAAGTGTTGCTGGAAAGTCCTGATGCTGTTTTATTGTATTACAAAAGCAATGTGCAGGAAAGGACCTCAGAAACACAGAAATGAATAAACTATTCATGTTTCCTCTGCTTTCAAAGTAATCTTTCAGACAAATCATTTATTTCCACATTTTTCCATCCTTTTGATATATGTTGCATCAGAGTAAAATCTGCTGCAGATTGCATTTTGCCTCCCACAAGAAGGGGCTGCCATCAAGTTGCCAAACTAGTATCTTTGTGCAGCAGTAAAGCACCTCCCAGCACCTCCGCAATGCTATTAACGCTCCCTGGAAGTCCTGTTATATTGGATCTCTTCAACTGTGTCCAAAAAAAAGCAACCTTTCAACTTGAATTCCATTTTCACAATTGTGTTGCTATGGCAAAAACGCCTGTGTAGTCACTGAGGGGTGACTGGGAGCATAATGGAGGCCTTCACGCCACAGTTCAGGTGGTTTGTACTGAATGTTCTTCCTCAGAGACCTCAGAATTCTAGACAATTAGCTAAATAGTCTGACCCAAGGTCCAGGTGCACAATCATGAATGTTACAGAAAACAACAACCACACTGCTGCCTGGATGCACCACGTCTGTTTTTCTGGAAACTGAAAGCTCTTTCAAAGTTGGGTTTTTTTTTTGGCCTTTTTGTTGGCTTTACTGCACTGTTTAGTAAAGAGGCAGACAGGAAAGTAGGGAGAAGAATCAGGGGAAGACTTGCAGCAAAGGGCCGTGAGCTTGAATTGAACCCAGGCTGCTGCATCGGGGACTATAGCCCCTGTTCATGGGTTCTGGGCGTCCAACTAAAGGCTCTTCCATTGTAAAAATTACTGTTTCTTCTCTCAGTGGTAGCTACAGATCCCTCGCCTCATCACCAGGGATGATCCTCGACATGAAGGTTGGATCATCTGAGTACTGAAAGACACACAGTAAGATGTTTTCTTCACTGCTACAGTTTGCAGCCTAAATGTGCTCCTACCTGTCGTCCCAAAAACATCTGTAACACAGCTCCTGATGTTAATGTTGTGGAGTCATGCAACATCCTAACTATGACAGGAATTCCTTGCACATGTTGCATTCGTTTGACCTTGACGTGCTCCTTGAAGACGCACTGAGAACAGTCTCTGAACTTTTCGATCAACCCTTTTATCATATCACCATTCAGTAGTTTCTTAGTTATAGAAAATTCTATTTAATGGCAAAAAGAAAAGTCAGAGATTACCTTAAATTCTTGCACAACAGCTGTTAGCAAAGAGCACAAGGTCAACAAGAAAAGCACTCAGAGAGTGCAGTACCCCACCAAGGCTGCTCAATCGTACGATTCCTGATTTCCTGTGTGGTCTGAAGCAGTCAATTTGTGGTAGGATCGCAATCGTGTTCACTTGTAGTCATAGTTACAGTGACGCTACCTCACCATTATACAGAAATCTTTAACAAATCCTTGGATCCAGACTATAAGCAGCATCACTGCCAAAATCTAATCACTTGGTCTTTGTGCCATTTCTGACTTTCCCTGAAAATTTCATTCAAATCCGTTGGGCTGTTTTTGAGCAATGTTGCTAACAGACAGACAGACAGACCAATGCCAATCATCACATAACTCCACTGCGTTCCTTGGTGGAGTAACAACACCTACAATTCGTAATCCATGTTGAATTAACCACCTATGGTCAAAGCTGATGTCTTTGGCTGTGTCCCATATCACCCACTCGTTCCCTACTCCCTAACGAGGAACCACTAATGAAGTATGTAGGCAGCACGTCTGCAAAAGTAACATTATGGACGCTTACTCGAGGCAGGCCAGGATTAATCATGTCACTCGCTAGCCGTGATTTGTGCTGTAGCAACATCAAATTCAACATTATAACCTAAATGAGAAATCACTTACATTTGCACAAGTTTTCATGTTCAATGCATAATGGTACATGTTGCTTGGTTAGTGACCATCGGTGGCACACTACCCTTCATGGTGCACAGTGGGATATTTTGAGGGCACTATATAGGGTTTAACAGTTAGAGCTGAACATCTGGACAGGACTACAAAACGGGGATCACCCTATATAGTGGGTATAGTGAGTGATTTCGACAATTAAGACTCGGTTGTTTTTAAAAGGCGCCCTTTCTGTCCATCCATATTAAAATGCAAGAGTGGAGTTTCTAAAGTAAAACAGGACCAGAAGCCCTAAAATGCCCAGGTTCCATGGACACGGGGTTTCACCATAAAAGAAGTTTTGGATTTTAAAACAGAAATGTCTCAGTGATTATGTCGTATGAACCTGCCATCTGACTTCCTTCCCTGTAATTCCTGGTATGTTTTTTTATTTCCCCGACTCTCTTCCCATTCCTGGATCAGCTTGCCTTTCATCTGTTGCACTTGTTGTCTCTGACACTTGTTGATTTCCCTTCAACGCATCTCCTTAGGGAAATTGTACTGCCACCTTAAGTGCCTTTTCCATGTCTGAAAGCTCAGAGGAATTCTTTTGAGATCGAGCCTTCAAGGGATGACAAGGATCGACAACAAGGCAGCCTCAAGGGATGCATCATACCCAGAATTTGTTGTGATCAGTCAATTTCCTCGGTAAAATAAGAAGACAGATCCAGTAATGTGCTGTTATAGTGTTATAGTCAGAATAATAAAATATATTCAGTGGATTTAGACAATACACTTTCACTTACATTCCTGATTTTTTATCAGTTTTCATTTCTTTCGGTTTCAGAAATCTGCAAAATACAGCTACATAACAGTAAACCTTATTTCTCCTGTATCCTGCTGCCAAACAAACCCTTCCTTTCTCCCATAATGCACCTTCAAGAAGGTCCTCTTGAAAATTCTAAAGTCTGGGGGTGTGCAAAAGCAAAATACAAAATGCATAGCCAACCTGCTGTTTTTCCTGCAATTATGCATTTTTTTGCATGAAGCATGAATTAGCTCTCTGTCCTCCTCACTGCTTTCTTCTCCTCCTCTACATTTCCCTGTCAGATTTGAACCACTGTTTCCATAGAGACTAAGTTCCTGCCTGACAACTTGTGGTCAAGGAAGTATGAGATGGAAAAAAAAACCAAACAAACAAAACAGGTCAGTCAAATGTACGGAGGTTCCACTGTTATGCTTCAGAACTCTAAACAGAAATATTTGCATGAAATTTTAGTATGGAAATTGCAGACACAGGATGCAGTAAAATGAGTCTGGAAATATTAAAAGTCGGTACCAACATGTCAAGTAATGTAAAGTGGAAAGCTGTGATGACGGTCGAACTAATTTAAAACAATCAATACTGATTTAATTCATTCTATTACAGGGGTGTCAAACATGCGGCCCGTGGGTCAAAACTGGCCCTCCAGAGGGTCCAATCCGGCCCGTGGGACGACTTTGTAAAGTGTAAAAATTACAGAGAAGACATAACTGCAAATTTTTTAAATATTTTGTCTTGTTTTTGTTGTTTTTTTGTTGTTGAGTTTTGTCATTTGTCTCATATTTTTGTCATTTTGTTTCTCATTTTTGTTGTTTTGTGTTTCCTTTCTGTCTCGCTTGTGGTTTTTTTGTCTTATTTTTGTCATTCTGTGTTTTGCTTTATTCGTTTTGCAAATCCTTTTTTTCGTTTTGTGGTTTTTTTTTGCCTCACTGGTGTTGTTTGTCTACTTTTTTATCATTGTGTTTCTCATTTTTGTCATTTTTGGTCTCGTTTGTGTCATTTATGTAATTTTTTCTCTCATTTTTGTCATTTGTCAATTTTTTTTGTCACTTACTTTTTTGTGTAATTTTTTTGTCTTTTTTGTTTTGTGTTGTTTATCTCATTTTTTGTTGTTTTGTGCCTCGTTTTTGTCATTTTATGTCTCATTTTTGTAATATTTAGGTTTTTTTGTTGTGTTTTGACTTTTTGTGTGACTTTTGTCGTTTTGATCATAAAGTATATCATTCAGTTCCAGATACCTGTGACTAAATGTTTTGTGCCTTTATAGACACTCTGTGATCTGGAAGTTGTAATGTATAAATGATAAACTGACGCATAATGTTGCTGAAATTGAACTTATTTTTCTTCAGAAATTTCAGGTTGCTCATGATGTTTAGTAAAAAGATAATTCCGTAAATGTGAACATTTTCAGAATGTACTTTTTTGCAGTAAAACAAAGGAAATATTTGGAGTTGTGGCTATTTATAGGTTATTATGCTGTGATTTTACTGCTCCGGCCCATTTGAGATCAAATTGGGCTGAATGTGGCCCCTAAACTAAAATGAGTTTGACACCCCTGTTCTTTTAGAATGGATTAGACACAGATAAATGTTAACATGCTAAAGTTGGTAATTGCCAAATTATGGCACACATGGAAGTTGTCAATGTTTGGTCAAAAATGAAAGTATTTTGCCAAAAAAAAATAAATAAATAGAAAGTTGAGGCATCCCCAAATCCTCTAAAAGAGGACATTCAGGTCTTTTCCAAATTTCATGGTGGTTAATCTTAACACTTGTGAGACTGAAAACCAAAAATATCAAATTACTAGAGAACAAGACAAGGAATTCTATTCATTATATAATTAAATCATTAGTGTGTATCCCCAGAAGACTATGAATTCAAAAGAAAACAGAGAAAAAAGCGACAAATTGCCAAAAGATATTCAAGAAACTGTAATAAACAGGAGTGACAGTCATCATTCTCACTTTTTTTTCTAACAAATATTGACTCAAATCACTTGAAGCTTTTCTGTAATAAACTGTAATTAGACCAAGTCAGTCACATCACACAAATTTGCACTTGAAGAGGATTAATCAAGTGCATGACTTCCGCATGCACTTGAAACAACTTACTTTGCCTCCTGGTCTAGTGCCAGAACACACTGGTTGGCAATCAGCTACTTCCAGCAGCTGCTACCTCCATCCAGCAGTACACATGCACACATGCATCCACACACAGGGCTTAAAAGCAAGCCGCAGGCCTGCTTAAATGTGGCTAAAATGGTTTCACCTGCTGCTGAATCAAGTTGACATCTCCCTTTATCTGGCAGCTTTCCCCACTACTGCATCAGTACCTGAGGTCACTGTGGCCTCACACCGTTCTGAGGGGGGTCGGCAGCAGAGCGCTTTGTGTGAATGTGTATCCCAGCTTTACTTCAGCTGCACACTTGAAGAGTGCATGAATGCTACCGAGTGCATTCCACCTCACTTCAAGCATCGATACTCACCTGGAGTCTGATTCGAGCGTTGACTCAATGAATGCTGCACTGCTGTCATGGTGTTCTTCTCATATTAATATCTGACCTGGGAACAGCCAAACATACGCATTTAGATTTTAATAGCTGTTGATTCATTTTACATTTGAGGAGTTAGGATAAACTTTAAACTATTACTTTAGTTTAAAAGTGTCTTGTCTGTGATCTGCTTTGAGGGGAACCTGGTTTCTTATTGTTTTTGTGGCGTTTTAGTATTTTGTTGTTTCATTCATTCATTTCATCCACTTTCTTGGGTCAGTGAAGAAACTAAAAATGCCTTTTTATGATTGGAAGCTCAGGGGTAAATAATCCATCCATCCATTATCTATACACCGCTTAATCCTCACTAGGGTCATGGGGGGGGGCTGGAGTCTATCCCAGCTGACTCAGGTGAAGGCAGGGGACACCCTAGACAGGTCACCAGTCTGTCACAGGGCTACATACAGAGACAAACAATCACTCTCACATTCACACCTACGGGCAATTTAGAATGATCAATTAACCTCAGCATATTTTTGGACTGTGGGAGGAAGCCGGAGTAGGGGTAAATAATATATATCATATTTAAACTTTGAATGTTTTTACGGTGATTTTTCTTCTTGTGTTGTTGTCTTTACAGATTAGACTTGTGACATTTCCTGACTTCCTACGTTGGAAATTTGGCCTCAAAAACTCTGACAACTGAGATTCCTTCATCTGATTCAAAAAAAGACCAGAACCATATTCCTGATCAGCACCGGCCACAGGTTCATCTTATTTTCTAGAGCCTCTGTCGTCAAAGCCGTCCACTATCAAAGAAAATGCTGCTCTGAGCTAAACGTGTAGCTGAACTGCTGTATTAACCAAGCTGCAACACGGACTTGGATGACAATTTTATTCCACAAACAAGAACCAGCTAAAGAAACTCCTTTTCTCATTATTGTGTAATTGTTCTCTGACTTTGGTAGTAGCTTCAAGCTCTATTAAAATACAGCCAAATTCACAACACAGCCGTCTTTAACTTGTTTGTCCAACAACGGAAGTAAATGCTAGTTAACATGTAGCTTTAATTAGCTGCATTTCAGTCCCTATTTCATAGCTGTTCCTTCTCCTGACAACAGAACCAGAAAAATATGTAAATGAGAACAACTTTACTGGGAATTTCTCAGTATTAAAATATAGTACATGCGAGCACAGAGAGCAGGAAACAGATGCTCATACACTGCACCAGTGCTGCTGTATGTATGCCAGTGTAACTTTTACACATTGTACAAACCAACTTAATGTTCTGGTATAACTTTTGAACCCATGAGTCTTGTACGTTTACCCTGAGCCAAGCTGGGCAGCTGGCGTTACTATGCAGTGGTATATAAGAAAGACATTTGCTACAATAAACTGAAGCCTTCTGGTGAAAAATGCAAACATTTTGACGCATTTTCAGAGTCTTTTGCATGAGTCTGCAACATCGCCTGAGATGCACGATCACATGATAACAACATAAAGGTAAATCTTACATATCAGCAAAAAAATCCCAATCCAGATAAGGAGGATATACACAAAGTATTTCTTTTACGCTCTTCAATAAAGTATTACTACAAAGCCAGCAGTGAAAGTGTCTCAAAGTGAAAGTTGTAGTGTAACTGACAGCTGCAATGTGATGTGTGTCTTCAGTGTGAATGGAGGGGGGTTGGATCACTGAGGAGGGCCCTTCATTGAGGTTGATATACTGTATATTGCATTGACGTGAGGTTCCATGTGCTCTTTCCATCATGACACTGGCTGCTGTGTCAGGAACACAGAGTGATTCTGCTACAGTCTGATGTGGGAGGATATCTGCTCTGTGTAGTTTGATATATTGTGCCGCTGCCTTAAAGTCAACAAGCATACACAGAAAGCATTAAAGACAGTTTCTGTCATGTTCATGGAGTGTTATTGTACATGTGCTGCTCTCAGGGCACACAGCAGCTGCAAAACAAACAGGGTTTTGTGTTTGAATTATTCAAATTATATGCCAAGGTTCACTGTTGATATATTACACTCAACACAATAGTATGTATGTAATAATGTTGCATACTTCCAACCCCATTTCTGCTTGTTTCTTGGACATTTTAAAAATGAGCAAAATATGTTTCAATTTGTTGCCTTTCAAGCTGCAACCATCAGTCACCTTTTCTGAGCCAAACTTCTACAGTGTTATTATCAGGCAGGACAGAGCTACACGTATTTGCAAGTACATCGTTTATTTGACATTCAAATGTGAGAGTGCAGTTATGCAAATAAGCGTTTGTGTTGGTGATCCCTGCTTGTGCCCATCAGTGTGCTGCATAGCAATGCATGTCAGCTGCTGAACGTACGCTGTTTCAAAGTTTAATTGTTTAAATTTGTCAAGTAATCAGTGTTGAAGCCCACAGGAAAGAAATCACTCTTACCCCTTCTGATATGTTGTAGGTCAAATTTACCCATTGTAAAGTTTAAAAAAAAAAAAAAAAAAAAAAAGAAGTTTGAATTGTTGAAAGGATTTTCAGTATGAGGGTCTTTTTCTCAGCTTTCTTGCCAGGACAGCAGTGAGCGAGACAGGAAAGTGAGGAGAAGAATGGGGGGAGGACTTGCAGCGAAGGACCATGGGATGGATTTGAACCCACAATCACTGCATCAGGGACCTAATCCCCCGTTTACGAGTCGCCCACTCAACCTGTTGAGCTACCAAAGCACCCAAGGTGTCTCATGTTAATTTATCAACTCTATAAAAAGAAAAAAATCCAAAATGTAGACGTATTTTATATGTAGGTCTTTCCTATGTACATTTTAAAAAAACTTTAATATGCATGTTTCTTCTGAAAAACGAGTAAATTATCCTCATTGAACCACGTTCTGTGAGGGGTACAGAACACCACTGCACTAAATATTGATTGAAATGGATTGTAATGGAGTTAATAATGAGATGTAAACAATGTTTACTGCCATTTTTGGATAATTAAACAAGCCCCAGCTGAAACTGAGCCAGGAACATCATTGGTGATTCTAACAGGAGGGTTAATCATACTTACTGCACTGTACACGTTGTTTCTTTGTAAACATGTACTGTTCACGTATTTTTGTACTGTGAAATGAATGCAGCATTTAATTTAATTGTTTTTAAATAAAGTTGGCTTACAGAAAGTTAACTCAGCGATTATGTATCTCTCTTGAAGTTCATCTGATTCATGTTTTGACAAGAGTCTTCTGAAACCGTTAATGCCGGTATAGCGACTCAAATATAGTATTGCTTGTTTAACTGACTTCCTGCACAAAGTACATCTTAAGATTTTGATTACATGAACGAGTTTAGTTGTCTGGTGCTTTTTAACTTCATAGCTTGTACACCAGAAGTCTCAACAGGTAAATCTGCACATCGTAATTCTTTAGTCGGAATAAAGACAGGAACTGAAAATGAATTTGCAAACTTGGGACAGAAAAAAAAAAAAAAAAAACATCTCTGACATTTCAAATCCCTCAGCAAGTCCAAAGGTAAATATTCAGCAAAAACAAATTTTTGATGAATTTGCATGCTGCTTCCTGAAACACAGGGCTCTTCACGGACATGTACAGTGTGTGTCTGGTGGCTCTATTCCAGGTAACAAGATTTGAATAATAAACACATGTAGCTCTCATTAGAGCAGTATTACTGGCAACAAGCGTCTAGCTATGGCATGCTTTGACAAGCTACATATTCCATTCTGCATTTTGACATTTTGGAGTAAAAACACCAAATATAACATGATAAAAACCTAGTTATCCAACTAGGCAATTAATAGAAATCAACCACATTACAGATTTTACCAGCTGCATAATTCACTGAATGTTACAACGTGGCCAAGAAGTTTCTCTGTGCAGGACTGTTTTATCTAAACGTCTACAAAAGCAAATGAACGCCCCGTTGATGGTTGGATCTTTTTCTCACTCCCCAGCGGTCATCAAATCTAAATTTATAATCTGTAATGTCCATGATTTTTAACTTTCCCAACCAGCTGAGGCGTGTCCTGTACACTGCACAAAAAGGTACATTTACTAATTACACACTAGGTAGAAGAACATGACACACTCCAACAGCTCACTCCAGTACACTTTGATCTGTGCATATGTTAAAAAGCATCAAGACAGCATGAAGATGTTCAGTTAATGTTGGGCAACAAATACATTTAATTTTGACTATAACAAAGCTCTTGGTGCACACTATGACCTGCATGGTTCACGACTGAGATACACAGGAGGAGATTTTGTGTAACAATATTCAGTATTCAGAGTATTCAGCCAAACTCTGCTCAGGACTATCAGGGTCAGTGAGATAAGTCAGATAACTACTGTACATCTCTATATGCACAGGACTAGTTTCAGTGATCTGAAGGTTCCGTGCACAACAACAACAAACATTCAGTCCTTGGGAAGGAGCAGAGTCAGTACAAATGCAACCAAACTATGTAATGTCTTTAATATGCATATAGAGCAAATAGATTTTTTTGTGAGTTCATTTTACTTTTCAACTGACAAAATAAATTAACTTAAAAATTCTATTATTTTTTAGTAACTTATTTAAAATATGTAACTTAGATTTGATCATATTTAGTCATCTACATAAACTGTTGTTTTTATAATCCTGTTGACTGTGAAAAAATTATTACTAGGAATATAACAAAATGCAAAGCATCATGTTGTCTGTCCTAGAGTTCTGTGCTAATCAATAATCTAGCAGCGTTGTGTTTTGGAATTTGCTAATGACATGCATGCAAATAATTTCCCCAGAAAACACAGTTACTGAAAAGAGGAAGATGGACTGCATAGACAGGTGCACACTCTGTTTGTCTGAGCTGCACAATAATTCCATGCCAGACTCTTTTATTCATACATTATGCCAGAAATTTAGAAAAGTAGACCACATTTAGCACTTGTCAGTGGTCTAGACAAATAAGTGTCTTTGTCACAAACAGCAATAATGCATTTTGTTTTGTTCACAAATTTATTAAAGGTCTTCTGGAAACATGAGAAATTCTGTTGGGTTAAAAATATAAATAGATTACCCTGAATTATTAGTTTTAGTCATGGAGAAAGTTGTGTTCATCAAATTTTCTTGGTGACAAAACCTCTTAATTTCTTGTGAGTGATTACGACTATTGCACTGACTAAAGCTGGTGACTCCTCTGAGCCACTTTAAATAAGACCCATCAAACTCAGCCACAAACTCTACAGTGGCTCAACACAGATCTGACAAAGCAAATCATGGACTTCAACAACTCAGGAATGTCATCTGGAGCCATTTCAATGTAGTTTCACATCCCAAAATCAACAGTGCACACACTTGTTTGTGAGTACAGAACTGTGGTACAGATCTGTCACTTCCACAATCAGGAAAAAAAAAAAACCACAAGCTATAATTTTCTGTTGAGAGACAATTGGTCAGGATGGTTAAGGGGTAAACCAAGAATTACAAAAAAGCAGGTGAGCAATAAATTAGAAGCTGCAGTCAAGTGTGTTTTACATAGCCATGAGCTTAGAGGCTGCCATGCAAGAAGATAACCCTTCATCTACAAGCAGCACCTAAAAGCTCGACTGAAGTTTGCTGCTGATCACATGAACAAAGAAAAAGCCTCCTGGAGGAAAGGTCTGTAGTCAGATGAAAGAAAAATTGAGCTATTTGGCTACAATGACCAGAAATATGTTTGGAGCAGAGAAGGTGAGGCCCTCAACCCCCAAAACAACACACCTATTGTCAAGCGTGGCGGTGGCAGTATCATGCTCCGAGGCTGTTTTGCTGCCAGTGAAACTGGTGCTGAACAGAAAGTCAGTGAAATAATGAAAAACAGGAATTACATCCACATTCTTCAGGAAAACGTAGAATTATCTGCCAGAAGGTTTGGTCTTGGGTGTTCAAACAAGACAATGACCCCAAATGTGCATCAAAAACGGTGAAGAAATGAATGACTCAGGTTAGAAAGAAGGTTTTAAACTGGTCTCCCCAAAGACTGTGTCAGAAAGCCAACAAAGTTAGTTGAACTGCACAAATTTTTTCAAAAGAGGTGGCCAAAAATACAACTAGGAATTTGAAAGAAGCTTGTGAGGGCGAACAAATTCACCTAGCTGAGGTGAAGATGGCTAAAGGGACATTTAACCAAATTTTAACATGGCAATTTGTATATTTTTGACCCAGCAGATTTTGCGTTTTTTCAGACAATCTGTAATTAATCTATCAAAGACCTAAAATGCATGATTGTTTTTAGTGATGT
Organism: Amphiprion ocellaris; assembly: GCF_022539595.1. Taxonomy (NCBI): domain Eukaryota; kingdom Metazoa; phylum Chordata; class Actinopteri; family Pomacentridae; genus Amphiprion; species Amphiprion ocellaris. The sequence goes on from NC_072786.1 coordinate 6,786,639, forward strand.
GTTGGAAATTCTAGATTGCCATGTTATATATGGTCTTAACAAATGTATATAAACTTTTGTTCACAACTATATGTATACTTTTGAATGCATATATTGGGCTGGATTACTGACAAGTGCTAAAATTTACTCTACTCTTTAAAATTCTCAGTGACATATTTACCATTAAGCTTCTACCTTCTCTTTACCATTTCTGAATTGTTGTATCACTTTTTTTTTGGTCTCTGGTCAAAAGTAAGTACAATTTTTTCTCTTGGTGAGGTATACCATGAGAGAGGATGTTTACAGAAGGACAGTTTGAATATCATCCACACTTGTCAGCACTCAGTTAATCATTAATCTCAGGCCTTCATTGCTTTAACTAAGTACACATATGCAATAAAAAAGACGTTGTATATTCAGTGAGCTTACATTACCCTCAAACAGTATATAAGTGCTGCGACTGCTAAAGACAAACCGATGACACTCGGCTCTTCAGCAGGTAAGAGACTTAGTTAACAATGACGGACTGAAATATTTCTTCATTTCTGATCCACGTACAAAGACTTTGTTCACTTTTATAAATGACATCATCTGGATCTCTCCCTCTGATTAGAAATCCTGAATTCACACTTTTTACAACATGAATTTCACCACAACTGTGATGATGATCCTTGTTTTCTTCCTGCTGTGTTCAGGTAAGGGCTCCTTTCCACATCTTGGTCTACATTTGATATTGTGTAGATGATTTGTGAACATCAGTATATGCATGGTAGTGTTACAGAGATATATCTCTTCAAGTCAGTATCTTTTTCTATCAATACTTGAGTTACTTCTAACATGCAACAGCTGCACACTGATGAAGTATCAATCACTTTATTGCTTTGTAACATATATTGATTATATTTTATATTAGCGTGCTTCATTTCAACAGTACAACAGTCCATAATGTTGATTTTATAAGCCAAACATGTTAGGTAAATGAAAAATAAAACACAGTTTATGCCCTTTTTTGCAGGAATTTTTCAGTTTACATTTGCATCAAACCTACGGATTTTCAATCATCCGTCGGAGGACAAAAACTGGAATGAAGCACGACGTGAATGTAATGAGAAAAATGGATCATTAGTAACTCTGTATGATGATGAGGATGCCACGTTTATGCGGAAGTATGTGACAAAGAGTTCAAGTGGGTTCGTCTCTTCAGTCTGGCTTGGTCTGACTAAGACCCGAACAAATGTTACTACTTGGTCAAATGGTGCTCCGTTCATATTCAGTCGCTCCAGTGTCAACTTGCCTGATAGAGAACAAATATGTGAAGCCATGGACAAGAACACATGGAAAGGTTTCACCTGTTCAGGCAAACATTACTTCATGTGCTACAAAGGTAAGTTCCAGCAAACAATATTTCTTTTCATTTCCATAGTATCTCGTTTCCATTTCAAAAAATAAACTTGTTTGGATGTCATATAAAACACTGCAGAACAGTACAACTATGTTCACATTAGACAATCCAATATTTCATTCAGATCTATCATCACAGATTCATGTGAAACTGAATCACTTTTCTATTAATGAAGGTATGAAGGTAATTTGTTGGTTGTTAACATGACAATGAAAATTCACACAAAAAATATACATTTGCACACATACATGTGTTTAATGTACAGTATATGTAAATATGTTCTTAATTCAGGTCACTTTCAGTCTAATTCACCTGTGAACATGTGACCATCAGTCTGTCATGATTTACTTCATTCACTTTTGTTTAAGTGAAAAAAAATTAGAATGAAAAAAAATAATTTCACCACTTAAACGAATAAGATTCATAAAACTAAACTAAAGCGTAATGTTGCCATTGTAAATATATATCCATAATAATATAAATGCAATATTTTTGTTTTTGTAGATAATCAATACGTCCTGATTGAGAAGAAAAAGGACTGGTGCCAGGCAGAGCTGTACTGCAGACAGCATTACAGTAATTTAGTCAGCATCAGTGATGAGGAACAAAACCAAAAAGTGATTAAAGAAGGAAAGAACAAAACCTTCTGGATTGGACTCCTGCATGATGAATGGGAATGGGTCGACAAAACCTGCTCGACTTACAGAACCTGGTCTGATTTATCTGATGGTGCAGGCACAGAGATATATACAATTCAGGCACTAACCTCCTCAGAATCGATGCAACCATTTGGATTAGACAGTTATGCAAGTGTACTTTGCTCCACAGGTAAGCAATACAAAGATAAAAAAATGTATTCATGGAACCATATTGGGTTGAATAGTTAAGACTGCACTGTCTACTAGACATGTATAAACTCTAGACAACTTTTTTATTTACTAATTTTAAGCCTTTCCTTGATATCAGTAGAAAACTAATTATAGTGATGATGTCAGTGAAAGACAAATCCTGAGTGAGAAAATGATGCCATCGTCTTAATGACAGAATAGATCAGGACATCACACGTCCACAAAGAGGCAGAATGTTGATGATGATGATGATGCGACTGAACTTGTCACCTGTAATTCTTACTTCTGCCTTTTACCTGCTTTTCAGGCGATACGAGAATCAGAGTTATCAACCGAACAGCAACTTGGGAAGAAGCTCTTGACTATTGTGAGGAAAACTACATAAGCCTGTTGTGGATAAAGGATGTCAATGACCAGGAAGCCGTCAAACAATGGCTAGAGGTCAGTGGCTACACTGGTACATTCTGGATCGGTCTGAGGCAGAGTATCATGTTTGGATTCTGGATTTGGAAGGACAGTCCAGTGCTTGAGAGCAATTGGAAGGACGACAAAGCACCTGAGATGCCATTTTCCAACCAATGTGGGGTCATCAATGCGACAGACAACAAGTGGAGTGACGAAAACTGCTTTAACAAGCACCCTTTTATTTGTGCAGAGAAGATTTTAAAATATTAGAACAGTTCACAGTCACAATGCTTTGCTGATAGATTCTATTCTGTAGAATGGAGATGAAAGTCAGCGACAAAACCTTTAAGATTCTCCTTTACTGGTCAGATTGATTCTTCATAGTTTTTTGTCTTTAGTTTAGTTAGTAGAAAACAAACTGACATCTATCAAGTTGTGTTTTTTTTTTCGTTATTGCATGCTGTAATTTTGGTAAAAATGTTGGTTTGCAGTTGAAAAATAGATCATCATTTGTAAGTAATTATACATTTTATTGTACAACAGTGAAAATGTAATAATGTGTTGGACATGAATTCATTTATGTTTGCTGAAACATTTTTGTGATGACTGTGATGTTTATTTCCCACTATCAAATCAATAAAGCTTAAGTTCCATTACAATGGGCTACACTCAACAAGATTTGCTTTCCAAGTCAGTTTTACATTTATTTATTTAGGTTTCAGGCAAACGAATCAAAGATAAAACCAGAAATATGCCAGAGGCTTGATCACAACTGTGTGTATACGTCTGAATGAATGTCTTTGGACAGATTAGTGACAAGTGAAAAATTTACTCGTGAAATTCTGGTTATATATTTACCATCTAGCTTCTGTCTTTTCTCTGCTATTCTGACTTGTTGCCTTGCTTTTAGAGGGTGTCTCCAGTTTACATCACTAAGATTCAACATAAGGTTCTTAACAAAGCTGCTATATAAATTACATCCTTTTGAATTTAAAGGGTGCATCAATCACAATCAAAAGTAGATATCCATGCAGTACAACACATTAAGATTATCACCATTTTCCTCCAATGTCTGAGTGTAACATGAAGTACTATTTGACATTTTTCTCATTGGTGTTGATTTATATATATATGTATATATATATATATATATATATATATATATATATATATATATATATATATATATATATATATATATATATATATATATATATATACATGAGCATAAAAACCTTGATTCTCTTGGTGAGATGTTCCATTAGAGAGGATGTTTACAGAAGCACAGTTTGAATATCATCCACAGTGGACCATGAATGTCATGCCCTCACATGCAAATACACACATGCAAAAAAAAGGCAGACGTTGTATATTCAGTGAGCTTACATTACCCTCAAACAGTATATAAGTGCTGCGACTGCTAAAGACAAACCGATGACACTCGGCTCTTCAGCAGGTAAGAGACTTAGTTAACAATGACGGACTGAAATATTTCTTCATTTCTGATCCACGTACAAAGACTTTGTTCACTTTTATAAATGACATCATCTGGATCTCTCCCTCTGATTAGAAATCCTGAATTCAGACTTTTTACAACATGAATTTCACCACAACTGTGATGATGATCCTTGTTTTCTTCCTGCTGTGTTCAGGTAAGGGCTCCTTTCCACATCTTGGTCTACATTTGATATTGTGTAGATGATTTGTGAACATCAGTATATGCATGGTAGTGTTACAGAGATATATCTCTTCAAGTCAGTATCTTTTTCTATCAATACTTGAGTTACTTCTAACATGCAACAGCTGCACACTGATGAAGTATCAATCACTTTATTGCTTTGTAACATATAATATTGATTATATTTTATATTAGCGTGCTTCATTTCAACAGTACAACAGTCCATAATGTTGATTTTATAAGCCAAACATGTTAGGTAAATGAAAAATAAAACACAGTTTATGCCCTTTTTTGCAGGAATTTTTCAGTTTACATTTGCATCAAACCTACGGATTTTCAATCATCCGTCGGAGGACAAAAACTGGAATGAAGCACGACGTGAATGTAATGAGAAAAATGGATCATTAGTAACTCTGTATGATGATGAGGATGCCACGTTTATGCGGAAGTATGTGACAAAGAGTTCAAGTGGGTTCGTCTCTTCAGTCTGGCTTGGTCTGACTAAGACCCGAACAAATGTTACTACTTGGTCAAATGGTGCTCCGTTCATATTCAGTCGCTCCAGTGTCAACTTGCCTGATAGAGAACAAATATGTGAAGCCATGGACAAGAACACATGGAAAGGTTTCACCTGTTCAGGCAAACATTACTTCATGTGCTACAAAGGTAAGTTCCAGCAAACAATATTTCTTTTCATTTCCATAGTATCTCGTTTCCATTTCAAAAAATAAACTTGTTTGGATGTCATATAAAACATTGCAGAACAGTACAACTATGTTCACATTAGACAATCCAATATTTCATTCAGATCTATCATCACAGATTCATGTGAAACTGAATCACTTTTCTATTAATGAAGGTATGAAGGTAATTTGTTGGTTGTTAACATGACAATGAAAATTCACACAAAAAATATACATTTGCACACATACATGTGTTTAATGTACAGTATATGTAAATATGTTCTTAATTCAGGTCACTTTCAGTCTAATTCACCTGTGAACATGTGACCATCAGTCTGTCATGATTTACTTCATTCACTTTTGTTTAAGTGAAAAAAAATTAGAATGAAAAAAAATAATTTCACCACTTATACGAATAAGATTCATAAAACTAAACTAAAGCGTAATGTTGCCATTGTAAATATATATCCATAATAATATAAATGCAATATTTTTGTTTTTGTAGATAATCAATACGTCCTGATTGAGAAGAAAAAGGACTGGTGCCAGGCAGAGCTGTACTGCAGACAGCATTACAGTAATTTAGTCAGCATCAGTGATGAGGAACAAAACCAAAAAGTGATTAAAGAAGGAAAGAACAAAACCTTCTGGATTGGACTCCTGCATGATGAATGGGAATGGGTCGACAAAACCTGCTCGACTTACAGAACCTGGTCTGATTTATCTGATGGTGCAGGCACAGAGATATATACAATTCAGGCACTAACCTCCTCAGAATCGATGCAACCATTTGGATTAGACAGTTATGCAAGTGTACTTTGCTCCACAGGTAAGCAATACAAAGATAAAAAAATGTATTCATGGAACCATATTGGGTTGAATAGTTAAGACTGCACTGTCTACTAGACATGTATAAACTCTAGACAACTTTTTTATTTATTAATTTTAAGCCTTTCCTTGATATCAGTAGAAAACTAATTATAGTGATGATGTCAGTGAAAGACAAATCCTGAGTGAGAAAATGATGCCATCGTCTTAATGACAGAATAGATCAGGACATCACACGTCCACAAAGAGGCAGAATGTTGATGATGATGATGATGCGACTGAACTTGTCACCTGTAATTCTTACTTCTGCCTTTTACCTGCTTTTCAGGCGATACGAGAATCAGAGTTATCAACCGAACAGCAACTTGGGAAGAAGCTCTTGACTATTGTGAGGAAAACTACATAAGCCTGTTGTGGATAAAGGATGTCAATGACCAGGAAGCCGTCAAACAATGGCTAGAGGTCAGTGGCTACACTGGTACATTCTGGATCGGTCTGAGGCAGAGTATCATGTTTGGATTCTGGATTTGGAAGGACAGTCCAGTGCTTGAGAGCAACTGGAAGGACGACAAAGCACCTGAGATGCCATTTTCCAACCAATGTGGGGTCATCAACGCGACAGACAACAAGTGGAGTGACGAAAACTGCTTTAACAAGCACCCTTTTATTTGTGCAGAGAAGATTTTAAAATATTAGAACAGTTCACAGTCACAATGCTTTGCTGATAGATTCTATTCTGTAGAATGAAGATGAAAGTCAGCGACAAAACCTTTAAGATTCTCCTTTACTGGTCAGATTGATTCTTCATAGTTTTTTGTCTTTAGTTTAGTTAGTAGAAAACAAACTGACATCTATCAAGTTGTGTTTTTTTTTTCGTTATTGCATGCTGTAATTTTGGTAAAAATGTTGGTTTGCAGTTGAAAAATAGATCATCATTTGTAAGTAATTATACATTTTATTGTACAACAGTGAAAATGTAATAATGTGGTGGACATGAATTCATTTATGTTTGCTGAAACATTTTTGTGATGACTGTGATGTTTATTTCCCACTATCAAATCAATAAAGCTTTGTGTTATATTACAAATGTCAGACAAAATCTACTTTTCTACTTAACTTCATAACTTTACCCCGGTCCCAACACAATATGCTCGAGAGGATTTGCACATTGGTCCAAAGTTGGTGTGGCATTTTAAAATGTGACCACTAAGAGTTCTATGAAAACCTAAAAATTGTGTGTTTATGAATATTGATAACTAAGACATTTACAAAAATCATTGAATATAACATTTTAATAAGATTTTTTTCAGAATTTAGTGTGTGTCCACTGATATTTCCTGGAGTTTAACTTAAAAGATATTATCAATGAGTGCTAAATAAGGCCTACATTAAAAACACAGACATTGACTTAATCTGGGAGCCGGAAGGATTTTGAGTTTTTGTTGTTTTTTGTTGGTTTGTGATTTAACATGAGTGATTGCTTTCTTTAAACCTCTAAACCCAAGAACAGTTTTTTTTTTTTTTTTGTGACTTCTCATTTTTACTCACTGTGGGCTAATTTTTACTACAATATAAAGCCCTGCACCTCTATGGAAACAGCACAAAAGTGGCTACGAATAGAACTCAGCACTGGAAAAGAATGGTGGCTCTGCATACTAAGAAAATAATTTTACTGCCTACACTTTCAATTTGCTTTCATGCTCGTCTCTTACCTTCTCCAAATAAACACTGCCTGCAGTTCAGCCTAGTCCAGCTGAAAAATCCCACAGCTGAGTCAGTAATGGCTTCACAGTTGTCAGAGTAAACTATAAGTTTTGCAAACCTTTCAAAGAGACACATAGAATATAGTGATTTTGAGTAGTTAAAGGACTGATAGAAAATTGGAAATGCCACAATTCTTTCAGTTTTTAAAATTTCTGCCTCTGATAATTAGTGTGTTTAAAGACAACATGCCTACATGTTTTGCTCTTCATCTACACAAGTAAAGAGTTTCTTCTGGCATTGCTATTGCTACTCCTGTGTAATGCAGTACATTCCAGTGTGATTGAATAGTGAAGATCACAATGTTTGCAATCCTAGAAAGGTAAATCATAATTAGTTTTGAACACGATGAGCTTAGACGCCTGGCACGAAGCTGATAGTAATATTGTGCGCTCATATAAGTTAAAATACATAATAAAATGTCAAAGAACAAAGGGCACTGGGCTGGTGTAGACTGACAGGGAATCGTTTAATAATCCATAGTGATTCCACACAAGTTAAACGTCAATAATATTAGTCTTTGCTGGATTTAGAGGAAACATTAAAATCTGTGAAAAGTCGAATATAGGAAGAAACAACACAGTAAGAAGCCGGGTTACCATTTCACAAGACTAGAGGAAAGAGGAGGGGGAAAACAATGTGAATACAGCTTTAAAATGTGGGATTTGGATCGAAACAGATAAAAACAGTATAAATAATCTGGAGAGAAGCAGGGAAAAGTGACAGTCTTGGACAACTTCCAGTGCCATTTTTCAGACCGTGGACAAACTTGGAATGAAGGCTCAATCCGTCACACCCTCACTCATCATTACAACTCATCATACTGTGTGAATGTGTGTGTGTGTGTGTGTGTGTGTGTGAGTGTGTTTGTAGGTCTCTTGATCATTGCTCACACCAGGGGAACAGACTTTCTCTTGACTTACTTCTCTGACCGTTATGTGATATACGCGTAAAGGTGAGTGATCATAGCTCATCGGAAGGAATCGGAGCTTCTCCGCAGCAGAAATCACCGCCGAGGATCCTCCTGACCTGCAGCCAAGCACATTTCTTGTTGCAAAGGCAGAAAATGTCCACTGGCAGGGAGCAAATAAGAAGCTAAGATATGGTCCCATTTGGGGCTGAATGCCAGCCACAAGTCTGGTGTCCATTCAAGCGGGCCTGAATCGTAACGTAGTCCACCAGGAGGGAGCCAAATGCCACCAGCTGATGCAGGCCACAGCTCAGCCTGATGCAAAATGTTCTGATAAAGCTGGACAATTTCAGTCCAGAACTTAGTCAGGCTTACAGCATATATAAATAAATATATAAAATACAAGCCAAAGAGTCCACATGCAGAGATGTGTAATAACATTGTGTTAATAGAATAACAACAACAACAAGCAATGACTATTCTCAAGCGTCTCAAACTGACACATGAAGTTTTAACAGCTTGTTTATATCAGTGCTAGAAAGTCAGTTCTATGGAAAACTATAGAAATATTCAGCGTATAAGAAATGCAGCTGAAACAGTAGCTAGTAATTCTATGAAAATACGGTCACAAATATTACCAATTTCAGTGAATTAAAGTAAAAAAAACATAAAATTGCGATACTTTTAGCAAAAATGTGCCCTTTCACAGTGTTACAATCTTATTGGTATTAAAGCTAACACATTTACAACAGCATTTAACTTTGTAATCATAGGTTTACAAACTTTTTCCAGGAAAAACAGTTCATTTGAATGATTGAAAAGTTTTGGTATTAAATGGACTTTTAGTTCCAGTTTTAGGAGAATCCAGTGACATGTCAGCTCCAGTATATGCTGAAATATAGAACATTTTAAGTAATCCATCAACTTCCTAGCACCGTGGCATGCCTAGCTCTGTGTTGAAAAAGCTACCTGGAACGTGTAGTGAGATAAACTAACAGTAACTCTACATTAAATGAAGCTTCACTGCACTGAAGCCACCACTAGAAAAGTGCAGTAAGCAAAGCTACAACAACACTGAAGCTACTTTCTTCATTTGAGTTTAATTTTATTGATTTGCAGCCAACTAACAGTGAAAAACACATAGCTTTCTAGCAGTTACCTATTGGAAAAACACTGATCATCTTGCTCCAATGCAATGCTGCGAAGTGGCGGTCCTGGAATTTATGCGAATGGTACTGCAAGATATACCATCCACCAAGACATTGCTCCAAACCAGGCACACAGAACACCACTGCAACAGCACATTGCAAGAACTACTAAGAAATGACTCAAGGAACATGACCAAGAGCCCACGTTGGAAGAAACCTGATTCCCCAAGATTCTATCCTGCAATCCACAGAATCTGCTGCCAAACTCTCAAAGCCAGACATGACTGGTTCTGGCATCACAAGGAGGATCTACACATTATTAGGTAGGTGGTTTTAATGTTGTGGCTAGTGTATGTCCATGTATGGTGGAGACGCCAAGTACCGATCCTTAGTTTTACTTCAGACAGCATTGAACCGCAATTCTTGATCAATTAGAGCTTCATGACAAAAGCCTGTTTGGCTCAGAAAACAACAGTTTTAGCATCACACATCTGAGAAATGGAGATAAACTAGTAATGATGCTACAGATAGCAATGCTACTGCCCAACGGAGATCCAACGTAAAGGCTACATGTGGCCCAACAGCATGCAATTGCAAAGAAAGTACACAAACAGACACAGCGGGCAGGATGACATCCACCTTAAAGTTCTGTAACTAGAAAACTCTACACACAAACCAACAGTCAACACAAAGTGGCAGAAAGAACACATTCAAAACTTGAAGGAGCACTTTGACAATATTTTCCCACTTGCTTAAACGTTAAATAGAAAAAAAAAATTCAATACTTTTTCTTTTCAATTTTCTTCCCCGTGCAGGTTGTATCATAGCTGTGACCAGCATTTGTCCGCAGGCACAAAGAGATAACAAATAAGAGCGTAAGCGACACAAAGCGATGGAAAGAAAGAGGGAAAGAGCCAGAGGGAGGGACGAAAAGACAAGCAGATGGAGGGAGGGAAAGCGAGACGAGCAGTGGGGCCTGTCATACTATTAACGTCATGGTGTGAGCCCGGGGCTCCCGGTGACACCGGAGACGAGTGGACATATTTAGCATGGAGCTCCAATCACACACAAATCCACACAAAGCATTCTGTAGCAAATAGCCAAACCACTGCATCCTACAATCGCAGGTCTGAACTCACATTAAGTGTTTACATACACAGATGAAGCCCTTATGACCTGCAGTGACTGACGGGGTTGGTGGGTATTAATCTGTGTAATTGTTGGATTCATATCGGACATTTCTGGAGCGAACGAGGAAACCGTATTAGTTAGAAGATTATTATCTCAATACAAGTCAGTCATCTTTGGTGAAAACTTTATTGGACAATATTCTACTTCTAACTCTAGTACTACTTTCAAAATACATTTGACATATCGACCTCAGCGGCCAGCCAGTGGCAGACTCTCCCTTCGTTTTCCCATCTCTCCCTCTCTCCTTGGTGGTGTGTGACATGTGGACAATCAGCAGAACTGGCGAGCGAGCAGGTGGGAGTGATCACCCATCTTCATCCCTGCTCCGTATAAGCCAGACTCTGCCACTACTCGTCGTTGGATCGTGAACTATCCCAGTTAGTATTGACCCTGGTTCAGTCTAGCTCACTGCTTATGTTCACCTGTACTCTCTCGTGTTCCAGTTTGGACTCCTGCCTGCTCAGATCTCCTCTGAATCGCCACGGATCTCTGCCACCACCACGGCCCCAGTAATGATGCCATCGCTGCAGCACCTGTCTGAAAACCGGATCTCCACCAGACACACATCACCTCTCCTGCCCAGTCCTCCCGTCACCTGTTCCTACGTCGGACAGTTAAGTTCCCTGCCTACTCTCTGAGTCAGCCCAGCTGTATGCATTTCCAGTTTCTAGTCAGACTAGTTATTTCTTTACTAGTATTTTCCAGCATCCTGGTAGCTTTAGCCCTGCGCCAACTATTCGGCAGTTGCGTTTCCCTGTACGTGTTCACCTGTCTACCTGAATGCACAGTGTCACTTTTAATGGTTCAAATGCTGCTTACGTGCCATTTCCTGACCATATTTATTCTATTTTATTGGTTTTTATTTAATTTCATTTACCTCCCATATGGTATATATCTGGCCTCCTTTGCATATGTTGTCATTTTTAATATTGTCTTGTTTTATATGTACATTTAATTTTATTATTTAATGTTGATATTTTATTTCTTATTGCTTGCTATCAATGCACCGTCCAGCAGAAGCCATTTATATTTTCGTCATGCCCCCGACTATATATATATACACACACACACACACACACACACACACACACACACACACACACACACACACACACACACACACACACACACTGTGGGCTCATTTTCCTCTGCAATATAAATCCCTGCACCTCTTTGGAAACAGCACAACCATGACTAGAAGTAGAGAGAACTCAAACAAAGGTTCTTTGCAGTATGACACAGTTAGAATGTCATAAATCCTAAGAACTGACAAAAAGCTGAATTTCTTTAGTAAAAATTGAACAAACCTGGCCTCAACATGTATGGTAGTTTTCCAAGTTTCCACATTTGTTACTGATAGTAGAGGGAAAAAAATGCATCCATAAATACTACAGAGGATTTTCTATTTTATTTACATGTTTATTTTCTGTCCATATTTGTCTTTGATCTGGTCTGAATGCAGTTCAGCTGAAAAGTCCCTGAATCACAGCTGAATTACTATCTGCTTCTTGCTTGCAGCAACAAGTGCACATTTTTTTCTTGATGACAGAATCTGGTTTGAGTAAACCGTTCATTTTTGCCATATTTTTAAATGAGACATAAAATATAGTGAGTTTAATTTTAAGTTTAGATATAAAACAGCACATCAGATGTGATTAGTTCAAAAACTTCTGGAAAAGTTCCATTTTTTTTAACAGTTTCTAGCTCCAATAAATGGCATTTTTTGTTTTAAATAGCATGTTTGTCAAACCCAACAGAAGGTTTAATGTTCAGAGGGTTAAAGCATCAGTAATAATTATCCATGACTATGAATTATACACTGATTTAACACTGTAAAAATAATAGAGTCCTCTGTTTGAGATCAAGTATTTTGTTCTCAGTACTTAGTAGAATTTAATTTTCATTTGTCATTAAGTATTTTCTAATTTGTTACATTAGTACTTCCACTCAAATAAGAGATTATTGCTATTGGTGGAGCCTGTTCAAGTTTAAAAAATGACCAAGTAACAGATATTCTAACACTGACTCAATAAAAAAAAAAAAAAAACGCATCCCATGTGTTTTTGTACTCGTGCAATTATTACTGCTCATCCACAACACTGCAGCGTTTGATGTCAAATTAATAATTCATTCTTAGTCACAAGGACTGTGTTACTATTGTACTATCTCCCCTGTGCTCTGTTGTAATAGCACAATCACACACCACAGCCTCTGTGTGTCCCACATTTCTTACACTCAGGCTCACAAGCCAAGTGGCACAGCTGTTAAGCTCGGTGGTTCCAAAAAGTGCTTCTCCATCTACCTTTTCCTTTATAGATCCTGTTTTCTGTCACTATCAAACCAAACAAAGACCTAGAATTTATATATCTTTATTGTACAGACAGCTTTAGCAATACACACATATCCAAGCTGGGTTTGTGTGTGTGTACACCGAAAGCTCACACAGGATACACACACGTTGGGTATAATGCAGCAAATGGATTCAAGATGTTTATTATAATTGCTAGTTGGTCACCACCGGCTACTGAAGTCCCTGCCCCTTTGCCTGAGCAGTGGAGCTCTTTCATAATTAGTATTCCAGTCCAGACTTTAACAACCTTTCACGAGGTTTCTGCTGCTAATGGCTGATTTCACAATATCTGCATGAGTAATGGCATTTCAGACATGTTCGGCGTAGAGATGGCTAATTTACATTGGAAATTGGCCATCAGAGCCGCCTAAGGGTCACAGTAGTGGAGTTGATGCAGAGGTAGGCATGCGTGTGTTGTGTGTGCGTGTGTGTGTGTGTTGTTATCCGTGTGTGTGTCGAGCTGTCCTTCACGAAACTATCCGTTCTCTCACTAAACCTCTGACCGGTGAGAAGTTCAAACTGGTCTCAAACCCGCTGATATTCACCTTCATTGTCGTATTCATTCATGTGTGCTCATGCTTCAATGTCTTGCCTGCACATTGGTGTGTGTGCACCAGTGAAGTTAGAAGTTCACACTAGAGATGCTTGTCAGTCCCTGGTTCACGATCCTTCCTTCCCTGCCCTCCTCCTCCACATCTTTAGCATCCTTTATTTTCTGCAGTGTTCTTATTACAGATTCAGAAAACAGCCACTTATCCTCCGCAGTGCTCTTTTACAAGACCGCGTAAACATCCAACCTCAAGTTGTCCCGCCGCTCCTCTGGCAACACAAATTCAAATCCCATTTTACGGAGGTGTGAGTGTGTACTCAGAATGTTCAGAAATGTGTATATATCAGATACCAGATGCAGGAATTTCTCACTTTTCTGAAAAACTGAAAACAGGCTGGTAAGAAGTGGGAGCCATTGTCCTTTGTTGATTTCCCTCAAATGTTTTCAGGTTCTCATTTAAAAAGTGTTGCATCTGGAGCATTTGCATTTTTTTGTTTTGTTTTGTTTTTGTTGATTGCTTCAAGAATGATTTAATTGGAGGACTGCTGTTGTACCAATGCTCTTGCTTGTTTAAAATACTGTGGAAATGGACAGCATGGACAGCAAGTGATTAGGGTTAGATGGAAGCAACTTATTGGATGCTCCTTTAAAAGTTTGCATAATAATGCATAGTATTTTTATATGAATGCCTTAAGGTACAGTGACCCTGAGAGCTCTGCTATTTGAGAAATGGAACACAAGAAAAATCAAAAAACATCTTCACTAATTTGACAAAATAGGAAGAGCATTCAGGAGAACACTCCAAATACAGAAAACACTATAAAATACAAAAACACTACAAATAGCACTAAAAAATGGAGGCACTAAAAGGTGATAGACTGAGACGTTTCATGAAACTGTAAGCTTTCTGCTCAGTTTTAACATCCTAATGGATTAATTTATCATTGCAGATAATTACAATTAAGTCTAGATTAAACTTGCAGAGATTATCTATGCCTCTATATAGCATAAGTAATCTACAACATTACTACTTTTAAATTAACTTCAAGATTATTTCCATGTTAACCCTGTAAGACCCAAATATAGAAAAAAAGCAAAAATAAATAAATAAATATTATTATTATTGTTATTATTATTATTATTATTATTCTTATTATTAATAATAATGATGATGATGATGATGATGATGATGATGATGATGATGATGATGATGATATATATATATATATATATATATATATATATATATATATATATATATATATAAATGAGCAAAAAGTAAATAAACAATCAAAAAATAATACATATAGAAACCCAAATATAGAAAAATAATTTCCAAAAATAAACAAAACTAAATACTACACTACTACTACTACTACTAATAATAATAGTAATGTCTATGTATATAAAAACCCAAATATAGAAAAAAATGAGCCAAAAACAAATAAAGAAATAAAAAATAATTTATATAGAAACCTAAATATAGTAAAAATGAGGACAATAAATAAATAAAACCAAAAAAAATCTAATAATGTATATAGAAACCCAAATATAGACAAAAAAGAGCAAAAAAATAGCAAATGAGTAAAAATAATAGATATAAATAAATAAATAAATAAATATACATAAATCATAGAAAATAATAATAAAAAAATAAGTTGATGTATTTCTGCAACAGTGGGTTATACAGGGTTAACTAGTAAAATAAATTAAGGCAAAGTCTATGTCATTTCATTATTCATGGGCTCCTGGTTAGTTACTTGAATTTGGCTTGTTACGTATTGCGGAGGTTAAAAGGTAAAGCCACTTTACCTCGCCAGTTTCACAGGTAATTATATGCATTTTCTCATATTATTTGAATTAGTCGGATAATAATGAGCAAAAATGCTCAAACTAGCTTAATGACTGCCTGTTTGCTGTACTTGCAGGGCATTTCTGTATGTTATAGTGCATTTCCAATTCGCAGGACTTCTCTGTAATTGCTGGTGTTTTCTGCCTTTGCCGGTAACAAACAGGAGGAAGAGTATTAGCATGAGCAGCACATTAGCAGAGCAGCAGGCAGCACGTTATTGAGCTGCAGGTCATGTGCATTCTGACAGCACTGAGAGGCCAGTACGCGGTCACCATAGTTCTACATGTAAGACAGACATGAAACATGGCAGACGCTTCAGGGCATTTTTATGAGCATGTTACAAGAGTAAAACGTGCACCATTACGTAGATTGTGTAGACAGCTGGACTGATTAAAATAGAAGCGTATGGGTTCCGTTAAAAGCATGAGGCAGATGACTGAGATCGAGTCTGAAACGTTTTCTGTCTGTACACACCATCAGTCGCAACTATCATAAGAGGAATTTCTGTTTATTTGCCCACTTGCGACACCCATCAACCATTCAGTGGCGTAAAATTGCTCAAACGGCCGTTGAAAGGAACTCGACAGGTGTAGGATGGTAGTTCTGTTGATATATATGAATGTGTAATTGCCTCCTTCTTTTCTTCAGGTACAAGGAGCTGCTGGGAAGCACAAAGGCCGAGACCGCTCTGATAAAATCATCATTTCAAGGTCACAACAGACTGTAAATTTGCTTCTTATGATAATGCGTCTCAACACACACAGGCCAATATCCATGATAATAAGCGGTGGGCGAGATTTGTTTGGAGAAACTAACAGTCAGCGTATATCGTTGGATTAATCTCCAGCCTGTTTTATGTCGGCCACCATCTTGTGACATCTGAGAAAATCGAATACAGTCAAATCCTTTATGACCTGCGAGGTTTCTGTTATCATTTCCACATTTACCGTTTCATTGCCTCTAAAGTGTTTTGTATCAGTTTTGAGAAATGTTTTGGTATCTGCGTCCCCCACCATTACCATAAACCTGCACGGCTGAAGCCATTACCTGCTATCTCCGCTGGCGTTTCCACATCTCACTGAGTTCTATACTGTACATTATGATGCAAGAGATGGCAGTTTTCCCTCTAAACACTGGTGGATTCACAGTAATACCCGGAGCCGTTTGTCTTTGGTCGGATGCAGCATTACTAAGCTTGCAGGGCGTTAAGATAACCCTTATGTTTTGATGAATATATTAAGGCTGAATTTATTGACCAGAACCAGTACACCAGCTTATACACTGTCTATAAAAGAGGAAAGATAGTTATTTAGGTTAAAGATGTCAAGTGAAGTAAGCAGACAACATATTAGT
This sequence comes from Amphiprion ocellaris, assembly GCF_022539595.1. Lineage (NCBI taxonomy): Eukaryota > Metazoa > Chordata > Actinopteri > Pomacentridae > Amphiprion > Amphiprion ocellaris. The sequence continues at coordinate 6,803,577 of NC_072786.1, forward strand.
CAGTTAGATCGCAAGTCTAAAGACTGATTCGTGCTTTTGCCGTCAATTTCCACTCAAACCTATGAGGGTCCATAAGGAGCTTTGTTGCTACCCATGAGTTGTAATTGAGGCAGTCGATGCTAAACTTTGGAGAAACTTAACTTCTAAATTCTCCAGATATCCTGTGCTGTGTCCACCCACTATGACTGGCATACCTCAGGAATAATCACATTGACATTAACTAGTTGCTATATGTTGCAAAAAAAGTGCAAAGTCACAATAACAATCAGTGTCTCAGAAACCTCTATGAGAGTCCTGCATGTATTTCTGTGTTTGATATGAGGGGAAATGTGACGACACAGCAGACAAACATAGCTGGGTCAATATATAATGGGATGTATCTTGCATACATTTTTATTAAAAGTAAAAAAAAAAACTAATGTTTTTTATGCTCATTATGATCACGTCTTTACAAATTCCATAACTATTTATTATGGAAACAATCACTTATTAGTAAAAAAAATGACTGGATATCACAAAAATGTCAACTAAACAACCGTCCAAATTTAATAACAACCACCTTCTAATTAGCTTAACAATACTAAAATGAGCTCATTCAAAAATAGTTTTGATTGTGTTCTTTTTATTAAGTTGAGATAATCATGACAGAGATTTCTTTTTAGGTAATATATCAAATTTTATGGTAGTGTGTGAGTCAAGTGCTGATTTATGGCATGTCAACAGGTTTACTACAATATCTTTATACATAACTTTCAATTTAAATTTTACTTAGTTGTATATATAATATTTAGAAGAGTCTTTCTGTAAAAATGTCATGTGGTGTTTGGTTATAGGCAGACATGTTAATTTTAGGCCTGAAAACATCAAAAATATCAACTATGATACAAAAAGTCCCGCAATTATATATTGACCCAGCTAATGTAGTATAAATAGAGCTGCACCAGTTTTCAACATCTGCATTGGCCATGTGGAAACCAGAAATTGGGCTGGTACAATGAAAACTACGAATGCCTCGCTAAATCAGTTATGGTTCCTTGACAACCTTTCAGTGTTCCTCTGATCTCGGGTAAAGACAGAAAAAGTTGTTAAAATAAACACAGCCACAGAAATTCTGCTTCTACTTAAATGCTGAAGACTATGAAAGTTAGTTCCTCCATTTTTAATGCAGGGAGCAGTAACTTAGGGTGTTTTTCATCTAATACTCTTTTACTTTGCTAAATAAAGCTGCTGCCGGTCTGCATAACAGATCAGCAGGTACTTATTATGGTATAAATAGAGCTGTGTGAGTTTATGCAGACACCAGGGCTATCATCTCAAAGCTACAGTGCAGGACTCTCAAATCTAAATGAACATCCGCAACATTCAAGCCTTTGCCAGATGAGTTCACACAATTGTGATTGAGGGCAACATTACCAATCTGGTGCACCACTAATGCAGGTTAGAGTTAACCAGCAATGATTCAGAGCTGAAGAAGTGAGCAAAAACAGCTGTGGCTGAACATCAGCTGGTGACAAGAGACACTCCAGGCACAAAATCCCCAGAAAACACCAACAATGTTTGTGTCAGTAAACTTACTGCCAAAAGGGGAAGACAAAAGTTCTGCAGTTTCAAGTGATTATAGTGGAGGGGATGGTAAAATGTGTGAAATATGGAGATTTGACGGCCAACTGTAGCAAGATATGTGATGATGTGGTGATTTCCATTACAACCAGCTGTCTGCTTGACTTGCACTGCGACAAGAACTATTTATTTAATTTGTCAATCAAAGTTTTTTATTTAATGCAACATTGTAAGCATTCACCATAATGCATGTTATAGCCAATACATACAGGCTTTGATTTTCAGTTACTGCCTCTCTTTTAGTGTGTTGGCATTGTGTTGTCAGCAGTTTACATTTTTGATTACCAATAATTATGTTTGTCTGTAAAATATCTAGTTACTGTGAGATGGTCTATTAAGTATCACCGCTCAAGGAGGTCAGATATTGTAGATTCTCTTCTATACACACAAAGAAGCATGCATAAACACGCACCGACATACACTGTAATAAATGTGCATGCACAGACACACAAATGATTGTGTTGAAACGGTTACTGCTGAGCTCAGCAAGCATGCAGGGCTGGCTCATTACTCCCTTTTCGCATTTTGTGCAGATATTTCACAATTCATTAGTGATTCATAGTATTTATAAGGACATCCAGACTGCATTATTTGCATTTAATTATTGACTGATAATTATCATTTATACTGACTAATTAAATTCAATGATGATCAAACACCACTAAAAGCAAAATGGAAGCGTGTGTGTGTTCAAACAAGCTGAATGCTAACAGCCTGTGCAACTAGACAGATGCAGTGTGAGTCTAATATTGTCTATTTAAAACATATTTCAGGCTACAGCGCACAGATCAGCACCCCAGAAACTAGTGTACTGCAACTCCTTTAAGTGTGTTCAAAGTAAAAACATCAGTTAATCCAATGTCTAAATATTAGTTAACTGAAGTTCAATTGGGTAATTTTTCAAAGTTGTAAAACAAACTGAGTGAATTTGAGTAACTGAGAGCAGCTGGCACAATAACTCATAGATCAGTAATATAGATTTGCTTCTTGTTTTATTTTCTCAATGTAAAAAGTCAGTTTTTCATTTAGCATTACAACTTACAGATCTTTAAGCTATAAAAAATAAAAAAGACAGTCATTATGTGAGATGATTCTCTGTACAGCTGTAGGGATTAAAGCTAATACTGAAATTCATCATGGTTTGCATTTTGTTCATACTATAGAAGATAATATGGCTTTATTTAACATTTATTAACCCTTTGATGCACAGTGTGGGTCAGGAGATACCCATTTTCCACTGGACTTGGTTCACTTTTACATATGTTGTGCATCAAAGGGTTAAAGACACACACTTTCCTATAGTGAATCGGTTCTTTAGGCAGTAACCAAAAGAAGAGCGAAGATTTTTAAGTTTTAAACATTCTAGTTTTGTTTTTTTTTATAAACTTAATGTGCCGACTCTCAGCTGTACATTAATTCATCTCATCATTTTAAGTGTAAAGACATTAAGTTACAACTACAAATTTTAGTTTGACTTTACTGAAAATTAAATAAATGAGAAAAAATTAGTTGATTCTATCTCAATTCCTTTGTGTGTGTGTTTTAAGTATTTAGCATGGTATTCCTGGAAGAAAATAGTCTCACTGCATTATCACAGTTCAAGCCACTACCAGGTAGTCGATGTAAATGTGTACATATGCAGCTCTAAGGTGCAGTGTACAAAACATGCTAATGATGCATATTTGGAAACTGGCCTCACACAACTATCTTGAAAATCAGCTGTTCAAACAAGGGGTCACTGTTTTTAACATTATATTACATCATCATACTCTGTGTGTTAAAGCTCAGATGTGGATGTGAGATGTGACAGCTTCTATCAGGCCCTCGTGAAAAATCAATATCAGTATGTGTCGTTTATAGACATTTGCATGTTTGACAGTTTCACTTAAACGCACCAGATGCAAACTCCCATGAAAACACATACTGAAAACACAGCATGCACTCTTCTAAGCCTGTCATCTCCTTTGATAATGGGCCGTGCTGCAGGTGACACACAATCAGCGAGTCATTTAACAGGCGTGTTATTCTGTTGCACTGTTGACATGCCAGAAACAGCTGGTTCCACATCTGAGCCTCTAGATTAGCGTAAATCGATCACATTGTTCCTGCTTCATTTTTTCATTTACCAGAACATACTGTAGGGACTTGAGCAATCCATCTCATTTTCTTTCTTCCTCTACTGACAGACATTAACACATTTTTCAAACAGGAAAAGCACTCAGAGCGCGCAGTACCAAGGCTGCTCAGTCATTGTATGATTTCTGATGGATAAGTTCCGATAAGCCCGCAGTGTCCGATTTTTAGTAGGATCGTATTGTATCGTTCACTTGTTGTCATAGTTACAGTGACGCCGTGCCGCTATTGCGCAATACAGAAATATTTAACAAATCCGTGGATCCAGATTATAAGCCGCATCACTGCCAAAATCTAATCGCTTGGTCCTCATGTCATTTCTGACCTGCCCTGAAAATTTCATCCAAATCCGTTTGTCCATTTTTGAGTAATGTTGCACACAGATGGAATGACAGACTAACAGACGGAAGGACAAACACACCAATCATCACATAAGTAATAATGACTTTCTTCTATCTTTTCACAGTCCTCTTACAGTGATCTTCTTGATCTCTTTCCTTTTTTCTCATTGCTTTTGTAACTTGTTTATATGTTCATAATCTCCTCCTATGTGCATGTCCTTCCTCTCCAAGTTCCTCTCTTCTTCATCAAATTTACTTTTACTTCCTGGCTTTCCCTTGACTGGTGAGGTCATCTGAGTTATTTTGGGATTTACACACTGAAGACAAACCAATGATGTCTTTTCAGAAGTGGAAAAAGATGCAAATATTGGAAAGCATCCTCATTTAATGTCGCTGTCTTGTGCATCACATTTGGTGGCCAGTTGACTTGCCAAAACAAAAGAAGTTAATTCTGCCACCAGCAAAGCATGAATTCTTGAAACATTTTGGCAAAATGGCAACTAATAGGGCTGGGCATGTTGCCCTCTCTGCTACCGTAATTGAGGAGAAGAGAGGAAATTGCAGTGGATGTCGAGAGGCAATTGTTTGAGAGGCTTACCGAGTCTCTGTGTTGTGCTATTCAAGTGGAGGAGTCCACAGATGCTGAGAACCAGGCGATTGTCTGCATATGATACATCTATCAAGGTGACTTCCAGGAGGATTTACACTCTTCTTTACTACTGCCAACTAAAACAACACAGCAGGAAATAATTGTTCGGTAAACTGAGTTGGGCATTCTGTGTGGGTGTCAGAACAAACGGTGCTTCCACAGCTTCAGTGGAAAGCTGAAAAGCAGCTGTTTTGCATGTGAAAAGATAAGTCAACTCACTAAACGGCAAATAAGAAACTCACCAGACATTAACAGCATATTAGGTTTGGTGCAGTAGATCATATAATCAGTTACGTCAATATGTGCTTCAGATACAACCTCACAAACTGAAATAAAAGAGATTTAATTCAAACAAGATTCAGGAAAAACATTGCTTGTCTCAGCTTTTGTTCTGGGACACAAAAGTAAGTTATGTAAAAATATTTTGTCAACATTTTGAGAATTTCAAATGTTTTCAGACCTGGGATTTTTTTCTATTTTCACTCTCACAAAATGCATCTTACTTGGAAGGTGATTTAAGGGCTTATTATCTCCAGAAATTTAGTGAGAACAGAGACAAAATTGTTTCCAGCAGATTCCAATGATTAAATGACTCCAGAAGAGGACAAATTCTTTATTATTTACCCTTGAAAATAGAAAAAAAGACATTTCATCATCTTTCAACTTCTGTTGAATTTCAACATGGAGACAAAATGGAAGAAACTTGTAACACTGCAAATTGTAATGATAATATATAGACCTCTACACACACCAGTTCTTTGGGTCCCATGCATTCATAGGAACATACTGGCATGTCAGAAGAGAAAAAAACTGGAACCCTGACTGGCCATACCTGCTCCACATTAACTTCTACTGATGTTAGAGCCTCAAAACTTGGTAAAATGTTAAACAAAGACTGTTTTTAGAAGGAAATATAGAAACATCCATAGATAGATAGATAGATAGATAGATAGATCAGGTCTCTTGCTTTTTATACTGTAGCGACCAAAGGAAGAAGGCACTTCCATGCTGGCAAGCAGAGAGCATTGTGGAGGTTAGCTAGTAAACAAGCACTATGACAAAGTCTTCCCTGAGGCTTAATGACCTCCGCTCAACACAGAAGTGTTAATTAGAACAGCAGTCTTATAGCCCGGTGGCAAAAGTATCAGTGATTTTTGCAGCTTGTTTCATGTCTCCGTGTGACATTGGATGTAAACAAAGAACAGGGCATAACTTCCTGCCGATACAGATCAATTAGAAATGGTCAGCCCCGGTTCTGATCCCTAATCATCACCCCTACATCTCATAGCTATTGGCTCTTTAATGAATGATGTTTTTTAGATAGCACTTCTTCATTCTGTCTGTCTGTCAGTTGTACATGCTGGGCAAGGGCTTCCTGATAAGAACTTTCTAGGGCCTCAGTATCGCCTCAGTCTTAAATTTTGCACTTTTTTTTTTCCATTTTCAAGGGCTAATAATTAAGAATTTGTCATCTGCCGGAGGCATTCAATCACTTGGATCAGCTGGAAACAATGTTGTCCAGATTTCACAAGTGTTGCAGGTATGTCACATAAAATTGGGTGTAATTTGCAACACAATTTAACAAAACTTTTGAGGAGAGTTGAGGAGTTTGAAGAGCACTGTGGGTGCTGAAACACAGTATTCTTCAAGCCACAATCACTCTTCTGAGATCAGAGGATTGTTTTTTCCCACTTCATTTTTTAGGCAAAATGAATTGAACATTTGCTGTATACTGTACATGCAGGATGTAGTAGAGCGAGGCTGACAGGTGCTGGCAGCTCATCATCTGCTTGCACTGACAGCAGGGGGTCTCATGTGACTTCTTATTTGAAAAAACAGAGAAAGAATGGATTCAGATCAGTGTTTCACCTGTTTGTCCTTTAATCATAACCATTATGACACAACACGAGGAGAAATTGCTGGAACTAAAAACCATGTATATTTATTTAGATTTAATTCGAAATGAAATCTACTACACAATGAGATATGTAACATATAAAAGGGCTCTGAATATTTTCTTGAGTGAGTGCGGGTGAAAAGTTAAAGGGAGAGTTAGCAAGACTTATCCAGAACACTTTGGTTAAGATTTTCTCATACTCTGATGGCAGTTCTGGGTCTGTAAGTAAGAAAAAAGTGGCCTGGATTGATTTACGCAACAACATTCCAGTTTGTCCTGAAAAATGATAGTATATGTGGGGAAGTGGAGCAAGAGACACAGTAAATCCAGCACATGGTATCTAAATATGCTAATTACCTATATAAACTACCAGTCTTTTCCAGAATCACAGACTTCATCTTTAGCAGTGACTTCTACAGTTTTGATGGACGGTTAAGTGGCTTAATTTAGAAGCCAATTTTGACTCATTGTAAATTTTTCACTCCAACTACAACTTTCATTTTTACTTCTTTTCATTCTGCTCTCTTTGTCTTCCAATTATCTGCATTTACATTCCCCCCAAATCCCTTCCCTTGCTCTAAAAAAAGCCACTTATTCATTGTTATTTTCACCATCCTATGAGCTACATGTCTTTTCTCCTCCTTCTTCTGCTCTATCGTCATACCAGCTGCACGATTCAACAATGTGGCCTCGCATTGTATGTAGCACAGCTGTACATCTCAGTGGGTTTGTCTTTTCATTTCTTGTCACACACATTGAACACATATATGCACCAGAGCTGCATGCCGATTTGTGCTGCAGTGGGGGAGGACCATGCAAGGCAGCCTCCTGTGAAATATTAATTCAGCCTGTCTCTCTGTCACACGTCACGCAAGCACACAATTCAATTTTATTTATATGGCATCAAATCACAATGCATGTCGTTGAGGCATTTTACGTATCAAGGTCAAGACCTTATAGCACTATAAAGAGGAAGCCAACAACTTCTGTACTGGTAATTGTTCCGCCACTGGGCCAGGGCTTCTGATGAATGATTGTAGATAACAGGAAGAACTAAGGAGGGTGGCATCAAAGAGCTCCCTTCAAAAAATATTTTTGTCCCAGCTGCTTCTTTTCACTGCTCTTTTACACAGAGGCAGGACAGTGAGTCCATTATATCCAAAAAATCTGACTCTGAATGTGGATGTCTTTATTTCCCCCTCAAAAACACTAACCACATTCACCAGGTTAAATATTTCTTTCTGTCAGTCGTCTCTTCTCATTCATCCCTCTCTTTGCTCTCTCATGACTTCTCTGTGCATGTCTCTGAATTTATCATGCCTTCCTTTAACTTTCTCTTGAATGTTTTGCTCCTTTGTTCTCATCTTCCCTTCTATTCTTTCTTTAATAATCTCCTTTCTCCATTCTCTCTTATCTAGATTTTTAAATATGGTCTCTCTTGCTCCTATTTATAGTATTATCTTCCTCATTAGTCTGGGTTGCACTAGTTCTTTGGTTGTCGTTCTTGAGTTCTCAGTAAATGTTCGTCAAACTAGTGAGTTGCTAAGTTGGGTGGAACAAGTCGATTGTAAGAAATGTCTTGGCTTAAGGAGCTTTTGGCAAAATGGATGTTAATCAGTAAGTGGCAACTGTGTCAGCGTTCAATCAAACAAGACAAACGTAGCCTCACATTTCAGCAAAACATCCATCGTTACTTTGAAGGCAGCAATTGTGACCTTTCAAAAACTGACATTACAACTGGGCTAAGTTTGAACTTCAGAAAACAGCTCAGTGTAAGTGGCTCCTGAGAGGCGTACTACATAACGAGACAAATGGAAGGTATACTGAGCCTAAAACCAGACTTCTCAGTATCATAAAGGTGGTTCTCTTTAATCTGCTAGATAACCATGGTAACTTATGCTGCACTGCACAGTTAAGAGAATGGGATGTAAATCAGCTTTAGGAAGCATCATCAATTCACCAGTTCTCTTTCAGATGATATTCGCTCTGAGCAATATTGAAACTATATGCATCACATTGCCATAGGAACTGATATGCATTCAGCTGATGTTGCAGAAAATGTCTGTCTGAAGTCTGTTTGTAGTGATGACAATACCAGACAATAAAACACAGATTTGGAAATTAATTAGTCTGTTAGTTGGTCACAGAGAAGATGCAATCCATAACATTAGTTGTATTTTGATTTGGCCACAAATTAAAGCATCCTTCATTATGGGATAGCATCAGACCTGAAGGCACTTCCTGAGTTTCATGTTAATAGTATTTGGTTTAACAGCTCTAATGTGTAGCCGTCATGTTGGAAATAAGCTGCAGCACTGCGAGAGAACTGAGTGGTAAAATAAATTAACTTATTATGATATTACATTTTTTATGTTCCTAATAGCTCTCCATTACAACAACCAGTTTAATAGGAGTACGCACAGAGCGAGAGACGAGAAACTTTTTGTGAAAAATTGTCATAATATCCATTATCTCTGACTGGGATTTTAGGTTTTGTTGAGTCAACAAACATAAAGAAAGTCTGGCTTTGTTAAACTATTTCAATAGTACATGCCTGGCTTTTTTCTGTTCCGTCCTCCAGACCTGTTCTTCTTTTATTTTCTTTGCCTTTTCTGTCCTCCATTTAGGCTGTTTCAGATCTACTTTGCATCCCTCACTAGTTCAGCCCAGTCTGGACTCTTTGCCTCCTGGGTATCAGCTCATCATAGCCTCAGGAAGAGATTGTCATGGACCCCGCAGCATGAGAAAGACAAAGCCAGCTACATTAGCTCCCAGAGGGAAACACCTCCCACTGGTGGCTCGGGACTCCTGACACACACAGATTCCTACACACACACATATATACATACACAATCCTGTAAAGACATACATACACAGGGAATTAGGGAGTTCAAGTAAAGGTAAGTGGATCTGTGAAGTGAGAGATGTACAAGAAATAACATCCATGAAAGAAACAGATACTAAAGATACTTTACAGATAATTTTACAGTGAATCTTGTCCTCTTTGGCTGCTAATCATTCACAGGTATCTATAAAGGTTATCTACAAACAGTTTAATTAAATGTTACACACTTCTATCACTTAAAGCCAGCACTAAAGTACAGAAAAAAGTTTTATTTGTGTCTTAAGTTGAGGCCTGTAGAGACTTCAGACCAGCTACTAGGGGCTATAATAATATATACAGTGGTGGTGTGTAGCTTAGTTTATTTATTCACAGAGATGTGCTGTAAGTTTACTGCTAAACTTGTATGAATTCTTCAGACAAATAAGATTATGGCACTATTACACAATAATACAGCTTCTAGTTTGATGCTCTGATTGTAATTTATTTCTAATTGATTAAGAACAATTTTCATAAAGCAACTTAAGACCCTCGTGAAAATGTCACCTTGCACGAGTGATGTCGAAGTGGACTCCTGCTTGTTAAGTAGAGGAGGCTATGGAGCTGAATGTTGGCTATTTATTAAGTGCATTTAAAGTGCTTCACTTTGGTCAAATTTGGTGGAAACTGAAGGATGAAACAAATTAACTGTTGTTCTTTCAGCTGTGGTTGAAATTTAGAGGCGGTTAAACTGTTGCATGATTTTAAAAGCATTACATAATTAAATTTGATATTAGAAACATGTCTTCATATCATGGTAAATATAGAACAATGTAAAAATCCAGTAAATGTCAAAATGCAGAAAAATGTATATGTTACTTGATTATCTGTATTTACATTTAATGTGTAATCTAAGGTAAATAAGATGATTTCATGTGCAAGGTGGCTGCAGTGAGGTACAAAGCTGATTTGCATTTTGTGGAGCAATAGCTGCTACTTCGGTACAGAGATGTGTGTGGATGAGGAATCTGAGGCAGGAAAGTGAATGTCAGGGGCTAATTTTAACTACATCTATCAGCGCCGCTCCACAACACTCTTGTGGTAAGACATTCATTCCAGGCGACCTATCTGTCTGAGACAGTGTGTAAGAATTAAGCTGTATTGGCTGGTGAGTAGTGTGGGTTACTGCACTTTGTCTCACTTGTTTAGAATTGCAAAATCCTCTGTCTGCTCAACTGATTGAGTGCCTCCTGCCATCATAGCATTGTGACAAATGTCAATCGAGAATGAAGTAAAAGTTGCACAACTTCCGAAATGACGCCGTAAACTAAGAGGAAAAAAAAATCCGATCCATATGTGATTTAAGGCCACATAATGAACTGGCAGAAATCAGATTTGAAAAGATCACACAATTTGTGCAGTTCATACTGTTATGTAATACAAAAAAACCAGATCTGAGTCACACATGGGCAAAAAAAAAAAAGGAAAAAAGATTGGGGCTACATTTAATTGTAACCCAAGACACTGCTTTGCTAACTAGCTATTCGGTAATAATAAAGAATGGTTCTAAACAATGGACCTATTAGCTTGTTAGTCGAATTCTATTTTATTTTTTCTGCCCCTAAATGAAAGGTGAGTCATCAAAAGTGTTAATTTTACAGGAAGAGATCAAAGAAATAATTAACACAGGGGCTAAGGATTAGAATTTGAAAAATCTAGTCTGAATTCCCCCATATATCAAAGGAATTCCTCCCGGGACAACATCGAGTACAGAAAGATGGGAAACCATCCACCAACTGTGAAATACCACAGCAATACAGACCATGCCACAGACAACTCAACCACCAGAATACTCAAAAAGCTGAGAAAAAAATCCTTTTCTGCCCTCTTGACCTTTCCTTCACCATTCTTCCTTTTATTATCTTCTCCCTCTTCACATATAACTGCATATTCTTCCAGTTACACTCAACCAAACATATACAAACACTCTGTTTTCCCACTGCTGTGTCCCAGGACATTACTTTATGTCTGCCTTTTCTGTTGGGTTGCAGTCGAACCAGGCGTGCAGGTGTGGTCTACCGGTTCTACTTGCTGATGTGTGACACGAGCTCTCCAGGGTTTGAAAGCACATCTTCCACCAACAGCTCTTTTTTTTTTTCCTCACAGCCAGTAGACAATACAGCAGCACAGTCTCCCCGTATCACTTTATTTCCCATTGTGTTTTTACCTTTTATGTTGTTGTTATTAGGGTGACATCTCTATTTGCAGGGATACAACTTAGAGATCTATAATATTTGTGGGAAGGACAACATGCTTGCAGATGGTCTTTCACATGAAGAACTAAACCCGTTAAGGTCCTGAACTACATGCAACCTTTTCCATTAATATGCAAGTGTTTCCTTCAGACTATTGGTTTTTCGAGTTTTCCAGTTGTAGTTTACACTGTTCATAACCCTGGGGTATTCCTGTGTAAAATGAACAACTAAAATCATGATCTGTTGGGGTGAAGCCTGTTTTAGCAGGGAAACCACTTGGAGATCCATTTGTAGGACGGACAAGATGGTGGTGGACCTGGTCTGGGTATTAAAGTAGAATTCCTTTTCCCCATTATTAACAGAAAAAAGATTAATTCACAAAATGTCTTGTTCTGCTGATGGTCCAATTCCGATTAGGTTAACTTTTATTTTGGCAGTTTATCATCACTTCCGGGTCACCCTTCAATTTCATTTGTGAATTTTAACATATGAGGAAAAACGGACAAATACAAACTAGACTCCATTAAAAATGAGCCATTTCTTGACTTTGCTGGATATTCATTGTTTTATGGCACTTACCCCAGGTTGTTGCACTCTCAAACATACGTCGCTTTGGATAAAAGCGTCTGCTAAATGAAATCGTAAATATTTAGAATTGTCAATATTATTATACAGTGAAAATATGAAAAAAAAGAGACTGGACCTGAGCTAGATACTGTTCTTTCTCCATCAATGCGCAGTTTCTGCTCTCGTGTTTCCTTCAGACTAAAGATGTTTCATAGATTTTAAAGAGCAACTGTGTAATTAAGTTGGTATATTCCATAGGGGTGTTGTGCAGTAGGCCACCTTCTTAAGGGTGGGAGAGTCATGTCCTATTCTTTCTGTGTCCGACTGTTGTGTTGCGATGGTCTACCAGTTCTACTTGCTTCTTTGTAGAGTTTAATAGTTCCTCCTTCATCTACAGCTCTGTGTCTTAGCCAACATCCCAGACAGGAGGATCTACAGTAGCAGAGTCTCCACACTCCTCTGATGGTCCTTTGTTCTCTTGATTTGATTACAAACAAGCAAACAAACAAGATTTGTTACAGAACAAGATTTTCTGTCTGAAGTATCAGAGTTTTTTGCATCTTGTACATTGTAGAAGTTGTAGGTCTTTCAGTTTTATATCATTTCCCCAAAGTGCTGCAGTATAACTCACTGTATCTTAAACTTTAATATTTAACTAACAGCGACAGTTTACGTGTCCTGTTACATAGTTGTAACAGAAATGATCAGAAACTAGAATTACCATGTGCTATATGTTGGGTATGTGTGGACGTCCAGTGGCCTTTGACTAAACGTTAAACTAGGTGGCCAACCTGTAATCAAAAGCAGGCCCGACTGACTGTATTCTGCTCCTCGTTCATAGCAGAGGTAGTGCTGTGAGGATTAGCTCAGGTCTTAGTCCTGCCTCACCACCTGCTGTGTGGTAAGCATAATGATTTCACTCACCATCATCACTGTAGCATTTGCTCAGATTTTGTAATGCAGTGCTGGTTTGTAGCGGCGCATTGTGCTCCCAGGGGGGTTATGAATAGAAATGTAAAGCTCCCGGCCTAACATGGTGTTATCAAATTGCTCTTCCTGCCCTTTTGCAAATTCGCACACATATACACACATTCAGACTTTCTAATCACGATGCAGCAACAGCAGCAGCAGCAGGGGTTGGAGGTGTAACAGTCTTGATAGATGTAGTCAACTCACACAGCACCTGAGCTGGTCAAAAGGAGGAGAGGAGTCCTAACACTATGGGGCCTTATCCATTATTGATTAGAGAGGGTAGAAGAAGAAGATAATGTCTATGTGTGGGTGTGAGAGGCAGAAAGATGGACATGGAGGGTGGCAGAGCAGGTTTAGGAGAATGAAAGCGACGAGATGAGAGTAAAAAAGTACAGGACAAAGAGAGCAAAAACAAAGAGAGACAGGAAACAACCAGGACAGGAAGTGAAATGTTAAAAAAGTAAAATATACACGTTAATAAAGAAGAATAAGGAAGATTTCAAGACTGAAAGATGTCATCAGTAGGAAAACTAAGACAAAAAATGAGTGTTTAGTACCAGCACTTTACAAAATAATGAAGAATGAACTACAAAATGTATATTTAGATCACGTTTCATGTGCACTAAGCACATCTTTTTTTCTTTTACAATTCATTAGATGTACTATTTTGTACTAAGGGGTCATTTACAGTCTTCTTAGCTTTAGTTTGATTTTATTCCAGAACTAAAATAGCAGTTGCTCATATACTGAATAAGAAGAATTATTGGACAAATTTAAATGGTTTGCTTCAACTGGTAACATGAAATTTATTACTACTGTCCACAATAAGTAAAGAAATAGTAATATTGCAACTGGTTCAAGCTAGATGTTAAAAAAAATCATTTTATTTCTCTCGAATAAACAGTTTGCATGGCAGAGATGTAAGGTTAACTTGACATTTTCTGTAATGGAGAGATATCTATGCAATATAATACAATACAACAAGATTTAGATAATCCCACAGTAGGGAAATTTGCATTGTTACAGCAGCTAAAGTGTCAGTAGAAAAATAAAAACAAACCAAAAATACACATAAATACTAGTTTAGATTGTCAATACTGTGGCACAGATTCTGTCATGAGTAAAAATACTGATAGAATAGTACAAATATTGCATAGATTTTATGTAAATGACATAAATTTGCCATGAGTCAAAAAAATATTGACAATGCACAGATTTATTGTTCTAGGTGTAAATATTTATAATAAATTGCTGTATGTATCACATGTATTCACTTTCTTGCCAGGGGTTAGATGATGATACCTCTCCCATGCCTGTACACTTAATATGTGATACCTTAGCATACAGACTGGATGCAGTCTCCAGTTTCCATGCTGATATAAGCCAATTAGGATGTAAAAGTGATTTTCTCAACTAATTCTCACCAACGAAGCAAATGAGTGTATTTTCCCGTTTTCCGAGTTAAACCGTTCCTTAAGAGAACAGAAAAAGGAGTTGGATGCTGAGATGGAAGTGGGCTGAATAGTTAGAATGCAGGAGCTGAAAAATAAAAGTGGAACCTGAACTTGGCAACACAACATAAAGCACCGCGCTGAGGCTGCTAGCCAAATATCTTAGCACCGCTGCAGTTTGTTTATGCTAATCAAGCTAATATCTCAAAATAATTGGGTTGTGATTTATTGATGCTACCTTTAGCTTTGACACATCAGTATACCGGCGACTTCTTGCCTCAGGAAGCACAAACCTAAGCAGCACCCATGGGGACGTCTGACTGCAGAGGAATATCTTTTATAGGTGTCATTTCAGAGATACAAGACTGTGACTGCACTGGGAAGCTCTCTGGTAGTGCAACGATGCAAATAAGAGGTTAAAACAGAGTCATGCCGCATTAAACTGTCTTTTACGCTGTGCGATATGCGTGGTGACAAACATTTTTTGCATTATTAAACATACAAAAAAAAGTTACAGAACATCTATAAGTCAAATAATATCGAAGTTCTTGATCTGTGAGCTGCTCTCACGAGTTTTTGTGATGATGCTTGTGAAGTGATAGGAGTTGACATATTCCTCTCTTTCAGCCAAGCTCAAGTTCAGTGACGCCTGCAAAATAACATCAGAATGTTTTGCAATGCCCTAAGGTGCTGTGTGGGGCTGTGAAGATTGGCTCTGAAGAAACTATTAGTGTCAAGGCAAATCTAAAGGGTATAATGACGTTTTTTTTATTTTACAACTGTTTCCACTGACTGGCATTTTTTTATAAGATTAAAAAAAAAAAAACAGATTTTACTCAGTTGTTCATCTGTGTCATCAACAACATCATGCATTAATAAAAAAAGCCACAATATTTACCTGGTGTTTTGTGTACCATGCATTTATTTACATTATATTAGATGTGCTGTGTGGCTTTTTGGTCACTAAGAGGGTCATTTACAATCATTTTAGCTTTAGTTTGATTTTATTCTGTAACTAAAATAGCAGTTGCTCATGTACTTAAAAAAATATCAATAGGTATCATGCATTTAAATTATTTTCATCCAGATCAAGCTGACAAGAAATATTAATGCTACTAGTTTAGGTTAGATGTACTACAATTGTTTGATTTCACAGAAATAAACAGTTTTTTAGTATTTTAAGTTGATAGAAACCAAAAAAAGTAAAACTACCAAGTAAGATACATTTGAAACAGCACTTTACTCCAAATACAGCACAACACTTTCTACAGTGTACAACAGACAGAAAACTAATCATGACATGCTGTTGTGATTGCGCTTTTCTTTAATTTCCATTGTTATTAAAGTCAAAAGTTTGTTCTTTCCTTCAATCACAGTGTAGAAAAATAGGTCAGCATGGCAGAGAGAAGCTCAGGCCAGGTCAATTCAGGTAATAAGAAGGTATCACGCTATCATGTCTGCTGTTATAGTCATTACAACGCCTCGGGTAAGATCCTCTCACAATTGAGGTGAGATTTGATTGGTCCCACTGTTGACAAAATGAGTCTGTAGGGCAACAAACTTTCAAAACCTCTCTAACATAGAAAGTTTATGATCACTGCCTTCATTAAAACTTCAACATTGCCTCAGTGTCTCTATCTCATATTCAAGCTTCTGCTATATTTACATCCACTGTTGCAAGCGGAAGTCTATGACTAGATACTACAAGATATCTGATAACAACAGAAATTCATATAAGCATGAATACATGTGTAAGTAGAAGCACACATGGAGAGCTTATTCTCCTCCAAGGTCGATGTCCACCATGTTCCACCTTTTCACCAAGTGTCATGAAATGCGTTGAGGTTGTTTTTGTGCAAACACACGTACAAATTTGTAGAATCCCCATTTTCGGAAGAGTCCGTGCATTATCAGTATTTTCCCACATATTAAGTAATCCTGTGCAATGTTGTTACTTTCCACATTCAGTGCAATCCGTGCAGTATCTGGATTTCTACATATGGAACAATCTGCACAACACAAACAGTACTAATGTATATTTAAATTTTTCTGACTGATGTTTCTACAATTTTGCACTATCGCCATTCCCACTGTGGGATTAATAAAGGTTGATCTTATCTTATCTTATTTATTGATATTACTACAAGAAACATCCACACACATGTAGAGTCTATGTGCAGTATAATTTGTTGGATGCACTGCAAATTCAATATAGAGAGTTGACATTACACAACAATGCTGCCTGTAGATATATGGGTCAATATATAATTGTGGGACTTTTTATAACATAGTTGACATTTCTGCTGTTTTCAGGATTAAAATCAACATAGCTGCCTATAACCAAACACCACATGGCATGGATGCTTTTTTTTCTGAGTACAGACTGTGCAAGGAGATTTGCCATCTCCCACAGCTTCATAATTCATCATTAAAAGAGTTGTACTTGAAGTAGCTGCAGTCAGACTTTGGAGGTGCTATCGATGCTTTCCATCGATAGCAGCCGAACACAAAGAGAAGCTCTAAATACTCAAGCAGTCCTGTGCTATGTTTGCCCGCTGGGTTTGGGACGGGAAGGTAACAAAATTCAGCTGCAAGTGCTTCGATTGCACTCGGCACAGCTCTGGAATAATCACTGACATGGTACAACTAGCTGCTATATTCTGCAAATAAGTGAAAAGCCACAGTCAGCCTTGCAGAGACATTGCAAAAACAATGAACTGGCATTAACTACAGAGTTAGCTTAGCTTAGCACAGAGACCCAGCTCTTCACTGAACACCTTTGCGCTTGACAGACTGCAAGAAAAAACCTCCCGCACTGCTTGCAGGCACCACGGTGCTATCACATTTGAATTTGTTTCATGGCACTTATCCAGGTTGTTTTCTCCTGACTAGATCCTTGCTTGTGTTGTATCTACTCTCACATGTACGACGCTTTGGATAGAAGCATCTGCTAAATGAAACTGCAGAATTGCAGAATGTAAACAGGTTGAAGCAGCCTACCTCTGTCAAAAGGTCACAAAATTACAAAAAAGACTCCATCATATTTTTTTAATCCATACTAAAATCAAATGGTATTTTACTGGTTACCTCTGGTTGGTTCCAGACAACCAGTAACAACAGTACCTATTTATCTTTCACACACCCTGCAAAATGGGTAGAATTATTCCTTCAACAAATGATCTCGCTTTTTATGAATGTTTTTATTCTCATCTTCAATGGGATGTTCGTTAAACTGAGTTTTTTCAACAGAACACAAACAGGAAATTCTACCTGCAGGCTTTTTGTGCTTTAACACAGGTTCCTCGTCTGCAAATAGAAACATGCAAATGAACAGCGAAAAAACAACACCCCTGTGTGCACACTTACACACTCACCAGCCAACCCAATGACACACCCAGCGGCACAGCATGACATGACCAATCACCAGGACTGCAGTGAGATGCCTTTTGGCACATTGTGAATGGTTCCCGCTGCAAAGGAAAGTGGAGGAGTGCCATTTCAGCCATTAGAGGAAATGCCTTGACGTGGCGGGGGCAGAGGAAGGGGGTTTATATGTATAAAATTGTGGCCCCACAATGGGCAATTCTTCAGGGGCATCCATTTTTCACAACCAAACCCCATTACGATAATAGGTCAGGGCTTTTAAAGGTACAACCCATCTCATGGCTAAAATGCTTTTCGCATTTCCTTTCTCTTTTTGACCCATTCTGCCACCTTATGGGTGTATGCAGGAAGATAAAAGTGGTTTAAGATGCAGGTTAGGATGGAGACACTGACAATACCTATGTCTATGTGCTTACAAATAAGCACACAATCCCTGTATATATGTATAGACACAAGCCTATAAGTTTCCAGTTTAAACCAAATTACATCGCAACCCTTTGGACCCAATGAGAAAAGCACTAATGCGAAACATTACCTGCATGGTGTTGTGGGGCAAGTTTGTGCATTTTCACAAAGAGAGGAACTTGACAAAGCAAAACCCACTGCTGTTCTTTTAAACTTAGACTTTGAGCAACCAAGGTGCATTACAGAGAGAGAGGAAACCACATAGTCCAATTGATTGCTGTGAAATACAAAGAGGCACCACACTTTTATCAGTGGCTATTCCCTTCTCTCTTTGGTGTGGAGTTTAAAAAGCTTGGCGTTCCCTTTAAACCTTTGTAAAGCTGTGGAACAGCTTTAAGATCAGTTGCTCTGAATATCACAAGAAGGTCGCTATATAATATCTCTACAGTCACTCATATGCACATGCACAAAAGCACCCTTTTAAGTGAACTGTTTTTTTTTTTTACTTTACTGATTGGACTCCCTTCAGCTTTAACAGGAAGCTCTGCCTTTACTTCAGAGTCTGCTATGACCGTATCAAGCCAATTTCAACAGTAGACTGCTATTATGTCGACTTTCACACAAATTTGTACGAAACACGAAACCCTCCCTGGTTGCAGTAGTACACAGATAGTATTTGAGATAAACTGAATTTGCAAGCGGTAAAAGATTGCTTCTCTTTTATTATGAATACCAACAGTTCTTGAAGGTAGGAGAAGCAATGGTAACTGATACAGTGTGTGAAGCAAAAAAGTTTTTTTTTGTTTTTTTTTGACCATGCTGCACTTTTTTCGCAGTAGTAAAAAGCATTCTCTAACTTCAGCCACCCAAGTGTTCTGGGTTCACTTAATAAGATAACACAGTGTGGAATGTGTCAGTATGATACAAGGGGACGTCTTGTAGAGTTGGTTCACTAAATGTAACATGCTGCCCTTTGTAAGATGACAAAAAGTACAATTCGAAATATATGATAGTTCAAAAACTGCAACAGCTAGTCCTAGTAATGCAATTAAAAACTTTCAGGCACCTGTACGTTCCAATACTTTGATTTTCTTGTTGGTGGGAGGATTTGGTTTCACTCCAGCATCGTGCTCTTACTGTTTAAACAGCCTGTAATTATTTCTGAATTGGTTTTATTAAAGGTCTATTAACACCAAAGGGTCCTGTCTGATAATGTTCTATAAATGATGCCTATTCTCATGCACTAGTCACTGGCAGTGATGATAGCAGATAATCTTCAAACACCACAGCATTCTCTATCCTTCCTCCAGGATCCAAGCCACAAGCTAAGAGAATTGTTTTTCACTCAGTAGGGTTCCGCCCTGCTCACAACCTGCGTGGGGATTTACATTTTAATTATTTTGCTGTAATATTTGACACGTGAACTGATTTTGGCATTAAGCAAGTGTTTCTTTTGATTGACACTGTAAAGACTCGGCCATGAGAAACCAAACGTGACTCTGCCAAGCTGGAAATCTGCTCAACATGGTCCTATTTGCTTTCTGACAACTCCCTCTAGAAGATTAGATTTTTTTCTTCTTTTTTTTACTTTGGTGTCCCCTTTTCATCAACCAATGTTCAATTTCAAAGCTTTGTTGTCTCGTTGGCTAAAATGTAGTCCTCAGTATTTGCAGTGCTTTGAAAATGAATCAGTCACAGAGCACATTTCTATGGGCTGAATGGATTAAGTTTGTTGTCCAAACTTGCTCAAAGAGGTTTTCATTGACTTGAATGAAAAAATTCTGCTTTATTGTACAGTCCCAGTTAGGGGTAGGCAATGACCATGACCTTATATCATGGTGTGGTGTACAGGTTATACAGGGTCTCTCACCCAGAGGGTCGGGGGGTTTAGGGGAGGGGACAAGACCCTAGGAGAGGCACATGTGGTTTTGGTTCATCAGTCTATCTCTGGCTTA
The DNA here is from genome assembly GCF_022539595.1 of Amphiprion ocellaris. Lineage (NCBI taxonomy): Eukaryota > Metazoa > Chordata > Actinopteri > Pomacentridae > Amphiprion > Amphiprion ocellaris. The sequence continues at coordinate 6,824,027 of NC_072786.1, forward strand.
AGAAGAATAAAGTTGGCTTACTTGCAACTAGCTTGTTTCTACTTCTTGCTGCCACATTGGTGACCCCTGAGTTGAACATGACTGAACCGTCTTCGGAGAGTGTTTCATCGTCGACCTCGGCCGTGGACTCGGCTTCGACTTCCCTCCAACTCTCCCAGCCGGCCTCGTCCGCTACCGCGACCGCCGCAGTGAAGCTTCCGGACTTCTGGCAGAGCGACCCGGCTTCATGGTTCCAGCACATTGAGGCTTTATTCCATCTTCGTGGTGTGGACGCGGATGACTCCAGGTACTACTTGGTGGTTGCTGCCCTGGATCAGCAGTCCACTCGCCGGGTGATGTCGCTGCTGCGTAGCCCCCCTGACAGTGGGAAATACGCCGCTCTCAAGCAGCTCCTGGTGCGGAGATACTGTCTGTCTTCCGCGGAGAGAGCGGATAAACTCCTCAGCTTGTCCGGTTTGGGAGACTGTACTGCGGTGGACCTTATGGACGACATGCTCTCGCTCCTGGGCTCAGACGAAGGCGGTTTCCTTTTTCCTCATATTTTTCTGCGGCAGCTCCCGCGTGAAGTTCGGGCTGCTTTGGCTAACTCCCCGCTTCTAGCCGCTGGCGATTTCCGCGGCCTAGCAGAGGAGGCTGACCGTGTCCTGTTGGCTTCCAGACGGGTTACGGTCCAAAGTGCTACGATGGATCCCCAGCAGATGTCCCCAACGGACCCCGCGGTGGTTTCGGCTGTCAGCGCGAGGGCTCGGCGTGGGAGCCCCCTCTGTTTCTACCACCGGAGGTTTGGCGTCAAAGCTAGGCGCTGTGTCCCGCCATGTACTTTTGACTCTTCTGGAAACGCAGTGGCGGCTGTGGGCGCTGGTGACCGAGGTGAGCTGCTCTTTATTAATGACTCACTGACAGGACGTCGTTTTCTGATCGACTCTGGCTCTCAGAAGAGTTTGTTGCACCCCACGAGCCACGACATGGCGACCCGTGGTGGTTGCGGCCCACAGCTAAGCGCAGCTAACGGCTCTGCTATTGGCACTTTTGGTACAAAACGGACAACTGTTTGTTTCCACGGGCGTGATTTCGAGTGGGACTTTGTAGTTGCTTCTGTGACTGTTCCAATTATTGGTGCTGATTTTTTGTGTGCTCATGGTTTGTTGGTTGATGTTGCTAATCGTAGACTCATAGACGCTGTGACTTTTGCTACTTTTCCCTGCGAGTCTGGAGGTGTTGGGTCGTTTCCGCACGCAACTTTTTCAACGTCCGGCGATGTTTTTCAGAGCCTTCTTGCTGACTTTCCGTCTCTAACCACACCAGCTTTTTCCTCTGCGGTTGCTAAACACGGAGTGGAGCACTTCATTCCTACAAGTGGTCCGCCGGTTTTTGCGCGCGCACGGCGTCTTGACGCGGGAAAATTGGCCTGCGCCAAGGAGGAGTTTGCTACTATGGAGAGGTTAGGAATAGTGCGGCGCTCTAACAGCCCCTGGGCCTCTCCCCTTCACATGGTGCCTAAGGCTGATGGATCCTGGCGCCCATGCGGTGACTTTCGCCGTTTAAACAACGTGACAACTCCGGATCGTTACCCGATCCCTCACATTCAAGATTTTTCGGTTCGGTTGTCTGGTGCGTCCGTGTTCTCGAAAGTGGACTTGGTGCGTGGGTATCATCAGGTTCCGGTGCACGTAGATGATGTGCCTAAGACCGCAGTGATCACCCCATTTGGGCTGTTTGAGTTCCTCCGGATGCCGTTTGGACTCAAGGGGGCAGCGCAGACCTTTCAGAGGTTAATGGATTCGGTTTTGCGTGGTTTGTCGTTCGTGTTCGTCTATCTTGACGACATCTTAGTGGCCAGCTCGTCTCTGGAAGAGCACCACGCACACCTCAGAGAGGTTTTTCCCGGCGCTTGGATGCCCCACGGCCTGATTGTTAACCCCGCAAAGTGCCAGTTTGGGTTGCGCGTGATCGATTTTCTGGGTCATCGGATTTCAGCAAGTGGCGCAGTTCCATTGCCAGCCAAGGTACAGGCTGTTACAGATTTCCCCCGCCCGGCATGTGGTTAAGTCTCTACAAGAGTTTTTGGGCATGGTGAACTTCTAAAACAGGTTCATTCCGCACGCTGCCCATCTTATGCAGCCGCTTTATGATGGCTTGCGTTCTAAGAAGGCTACTGATCCTGTTGTCTGGACTTCAGAGCGGATTGTTGCTTTTGATGGGGCTAAGTCTGCCTAGCTGAGGCAGCTCTCCTTGCTCATCCTGATCCGGATGCGCGTATTGCCCTGACAACGGATGCTTCTGATGTTGGCAGTCGGGGCTGTGGTTGAGCAGCACGTGGCTGGTACGTGGCAGCCTCTCGCGTTCTTTAGCCGTAAGTTGCGGGACTGCGAGCGGAAGTATAGCGTTTTCGACCGCGAGTTGTTGGCTCTGTTTTTTGGCTACCCGGCATTTTCGCTTTTTGTTGGAAGGTCGTTCTTTTACCGCTTACGTGGACCATAAGCCGCTGACGTTTGCGATGTCTAAAGTTACTGATCCCTGGTCAGCGCGTCAGCAACGTCATCTTGCGGCTATTTCAGAGTTCACGACTGACATACGTCACGTTGCCGGTAAATCCAATTCAGTCGCTCGACTGTCTTTCACGCGTGCTGGTTTGTCCTGTGCTTCTCGGGACAGATTTTTCAGGCTATGGCTGCGGAACAGGTCGAGGATGCGGATATACCTTGCCCTTCGCTCTACGGGGTTCAGGGCTGAAGCTTGAAGAGACAGTGTTGCACGAAGGTGGTCGACTCTCCTGTGTGATGTGTCCACGGGTCGACCTCGCCCCATAGTTCCGGCAGGTTGGAGGCGGCGGGTATTTGACTCCGTGCACTCTCTCTCACATCCTGGTGTGCGCGCGTCAGTTAAGCTGGTCAGTTTCCGTTTCGTTTGGCCAGGTTTGCGCAAAGACGTTAGGGGATGGGCAGCTTCTTGTGTTGCGTGCCAGCGTGCCAAGGTGCATCGGCATACTAAAGCTCCTCTTGAACCGTTTCCGATCCCTGCCAGGCGTTTTGATCATGTGCATGTGGATCTGGTCGGCCCACTCCCATCTTCGAGGGGTTTTACTCATTTGCTCACTATGGTGGATCGTACTACAAGGTGGCCTGAGGTGGTTCCCCTCTCATCCACCGCATCAGCGGATGTGGTTGGTGCTTTCCTCTCGGCCTGGGTTGCCCGTTTTGGTGTTCCTTCGATATTACTTCTGACCGGGGCCCCCAGTTCATTTCAGAGCTTTGGACAGGGATGGCGCGCTCCCTAGGGGTGCAAGTTCACCGTACAACAGCGTACCACCCTCAGGCTAATGGGCTATGTGAACGTTTCCACCGTTCTCTTAAAGCGCTCTGCGTGCTTCCCTTGTCGATGACAGTTGGGTGGACCGTTTGCCGTGGGTCCTTCTCGGGTTGCGTTCAGCCCCTAAGGAGGATCTCGATGCGTCTTCTGCAGAGTTAGTTTTTGGTCAGCCGCTTCGTATTCCGGGTGAGTTTTTGTCAGAATCAGCAGCTCCGGTTTTCCGCTCCTCTATGGACAGTTTTTTGTCCGGCGGCTCTTCGGCTCCTGGTCCAATGCATCATTGTTTTCCGCGGTCGTTTGTGCCTTTGGCACTCAATTCGGCTCGTTTTGTTTTTGTACGCCGCGATGCCCACCGCTCCCCCCTCCAGCCTCCATATGATGGTCCATTTCGTGTGCTTGATCGAGGTGCCAAGGGTTTTCTGTTGGATATGGGTGGGCGTAAAGAGTTTTAACTGTGGATCGCCTTAAGCCGGCCTATGTTGTAGCAGGTGAGACTGTGTTCCCGGTCAGGTTCCCCGTCGTGGCCGTCCTCCTACCAGACCTTTGGCTCTGTCTCCTGCTGCTGACTGTGTCTCCCCGCCTGTGATGGACCATACTGTTCCTGTGCGCTCCACTGATGACCACTCTGTTTTGCAGGTTCCTCGCCCTGACTCCGTGGTTCGGCGCAGTCGTTTCGGCAGGCCTATTAAGCCCCCGTTGAGAGACTGATTTGTTTTTGTGTGCCATGTTCCCTTCTGGGTGTTCGGGGGGGAGCTGTGTGGTGTACAGGTTATACAGGGTCTCTCACCCAGAGGTTCGGGGGGTTTAGGGGGGGGACAAGCCCTAGAGGCACATGTGGTTTGGTTCATTCAGTCTATCTCTGGCTTAAGAAGAATAAAGTTGGCTTACTTGCAACTAGCTTGGTTCTACTTCTTGCTGCCACAACCCTTTGGAGGCGAACCGTAACGAGGCGGGTGGAGAGCATCGCCGAAAATCTGGAGCTTCAGCTGCACAACAAAGTGTACGATTTTGACGTTTTCTCCTCGGCTCTGGACGAGAGCTGTGATGTCCGTGACACAGCCCAGTTACTCATCTTTGTACATGGACTAACAAAAAACCTTTGAGATGACGGAGGAGCTGGCAGCTGTGCAGCCAATGAAGGGACCACGACGGTGAGTGATTTGTTCACTGAGGTAAATACACACATGAACAAGCTGGGACTAAAATGGGAGAATTTAGCTGGTGTTACAACTGATGGCTGTCCAAATTTGACAGGGAAAAATGTTGGACTTTTGAAAGGAATGCAAGATAAAGTGACTGAAATAAACCCAGAACAGAAACTGATATTTTTGCATTGTATTATACATCAGGAGGTGCTGTGTAAATCAGTGCTAAAAATCAACCACGTGACTGATGTTGTAACTAAAGTAGTTAACTTCATCAGGGCAAGAGCAATGAATTACAGTTTGTTCTCTTTTTGGAGGAGATGAGAGTGAACATGGTGACCTTGGTTACCAGACAGCTGTCAGATGGCTCAGCCCGGGCAAGGTGCTTAAACGAGTTTTACGATCTGAGACCAGAGATTCGAGAGTTGGGCATTGTACATCATTGTATTGTTTCATTTACTGGTTTTTTTTTGTAATTCACTTTTTTATTAGTTTTCAACTTTTATAACAGAGTTAAACAAAAACATAACATCAATAATAACAATAATAGTAACAATAATCACAAATGAATAAATTAAGAAAAAAAAATAAATGAAACAAATAAAACAAAAAAAAACAAACAAAAAAAAAGGAAAAATTATAAAAGTAAACAGAACCAAGATAAAACAGAATTAAGTCTCTCGTGTTACACAGGGTAAACAATTAAGTAACTCATCTTTCCAAAAGAACGATAGAAACAGGCATAGGCTAAGACAATAAGACACCAGCACAGGTGTCATATATCACTGTACCACACTCATACTTGGTGTTGCCAAGATAGAAGTCCAGTCACAAGAGATACAAGATACAAAATACAAATCATGAGAAAAGCACACATTACCATCCATTCAGCTTATTCCTTCCCATGTACTACCTCAACCATAAAGGGGCCCCATATCTTTTGAAATATATTTAGTTTATTATTAATTTTAAAGATAGACTGTTCAAAATTTGCTATTTTAGTCATTTCCCCCATCCATTCACTAAAAGATACTATATTATCAGTTTTCCAGTGTCTCAGTACTATTCTGCACCCTGTGGAGAGGGCCAGCCTACACCACAGGGTCTGTTGAACTGTTAGGCCCTCCTCTCTCACACCTATTCCTAATGTGCAAAGTGCAGGGTTTTGCACAAACTTTGTACCGAGTACTTTGTTGACAAATCCTATTATAGTCTTCCATAAATTCTGGGCCAGGTAACAATCGTAAAGCATGTGTAAGAGTGTGCCTTTACTCCTGTGGCATCTCCAACATAAATCTGAGTCCCGCAGTTTCAGTTTGGCCATCTTGCATGGGGTCCAATAACATCTATGAATGATTTAGTATATAATTAATCTGGTCTGTATTTCCCTTGATATCTTATACCATGACCCTGTAATATCCTTCCACATCTCCTCAGATATTTCTCCTCCCAAATCTTCCTCCCAAACCCTCTTGAGTCCTGAAAGTCCTGGTGGGTGAGATTGTCTCATTAAGCTATAAAATGCTGATGCTGTTTTTTTGGTCAGCTGATTGGCCTGTATCATTTCCTGTACTAATGTTTGCTTTATTAGGGGTGTCCTCTTTTGCATGGATAACAAACAGCTTCTCAATTGGAGGTACTTCCAGAAATCTGTTTTAGGTATATGATATTTAGTCATCATCTGTTCGAAGGAGATAAATTTATCTCCCTCCAAGACATCCTCAATGTATATAATCCCTGCCTCAGTCCACGTCCGCCAGAATAAGGCCTTTCTGCCCACCTTCAACAATTTGTTATTCCAAAGTGATGATCTTGTTACGGGGGTTCTGTGGGAGCTCAGGTGCAGGGAATGAACAGTCTGGAAATCGTGGGTTACTCTGTCTTTATTTACAGGTTCTTCTCAGAACACAACAATAGAACACGTGACATAAATTACTCTAGACTTGAGTATGCAACCTAGAATACTCAGAAACGACAATCGAAACTCAATGTGCTTTTAACTCTAACTTCGAGTGTACTTTAAACTAGAATACTCAGAAACGACAATCAACTTCAACGTCCTTTATCTCTAACTCGAGAGTACAAACTAGAAATGCCAAGCGGCCCCTACTGGCCGGGCAACTATACTTGGGCTCGACTCTACTTATAGTAGTCCTCCTCGAAGCGGAGGGTAATTCGAACGGTAACCAAGTTCCAAACTTTCTGTAAACACTGTAGGTGCTGTGACTAAAAGACGACTATTTCTCGGAGTCCTCTGTGGCTCGAGCTGTAACTAAGAATCACTACAACCATAACTCTAGGGATGCTCTGGACCGGTTCACAGCGGAGGCAGCCTGGTTTAAGCAGCAACAGGTGGGCGAAGGAGGACGCCAACAGCCGGGGGGTCGACTCAGGTGTAGATCTCCGTCTCCCGGAGGAAGCGACCAAGGTCCCGAGCTGCTGGTTCTCTGGCAGGGAGCAGGTGGTTCCAATACTCTCCAAGCAGAGTGACGATCTGGCACTGAGAGCTGGGTGGCGTCTGGCTAAGTAGCAGCCGAGCCGCCACCTGATTGGTCGACCTCCACCTGTTCCTCTGCTGGAGGATTGCGCTGGATGGAGAACACCTGTGGCTCCTTAAGCGCTGCTGGGCTGTCTTGAACCGGGAAGGATGGAAAGGGGAGGGGAGAAGAGCACTAACTGGGGCTGGCGGCTGCCAGCCTGACAGATCTTCGAGTGAAAAGGGGCTTTGACCCTACAATTTGGTGTGAAGTCCTCCAGGTTTCTCTTGCAAACCTCAATAATGGACTATTACATGGGATTTCTCCCTCTGTCTGAGTTATGAAGGTGTGAATGGAAAACGGTTCTGTAAGTTCCCTCTCAATTGATACCCAAGCCGGGATTTGACCATCTGCACCATAAATCTTAGATAGCTGATTAAGCGAGAAAGCATAGTTATACCAATCTACTCTGGGCATTCCAAGGCCTCCATCCTCTTTGGCAGCGTACAATTTAGTTCTATTAAGGGATGGCCTTTTACCTGACCATAGGAATGTTTCTATTATTTTATTGAACTTTTTCAGTACAGGAAGTGGAAAATTCAGGGGTAACATATAAATAATATAATTAATTTGTGGGACCACTATCATTTTCAAAATATTTATTTTACCCAGTAGAGAAAGTCTCAGCTTATCCCAATTTTGAAGTTTACTCTCAATTTTCAGTATGAGGGGGAGAAGATTTTCCTCCATTATATCCTTTAGGCCTGGAGTCAAATAAATACCTAAATATGTCAAGCCCGAGGGAAGCCACCTAAACTGCCAGCCCTGCCTGACTTCTGGTAGGCAACCCTTAGACAATGGCATTGCCTCTGACTTGCCCCAGTTGACTTTGTATCCTGAAATAGTTGCGAAGGAGCCGATCACCGATAGCATGTGTGGTACAGCTACTTCAGGATTTGTAGACACCAACAAAATATCATCTGCATACAGCAACAGTTTATGTTCTACCTGCCCAGCTTTTATACCCTTTATATTAATGTTATCTCTAATAGCAATTGCTAAAGGTTCCAGTGCTAGCGCAAAGATTAATGGGCTTAGGGGACAGCCTTGCCTTGTACCTCTAAAGAGGGGAAAAGGTGTAGACCTCCTTCCATTCGTTAAGACTGAAGCCCGGGGGCTATGATACAACAACTTGACCCAATTTATGAATGAGGAGCCCAAACCAAACCCATGCAGTGTCCAAAACAGATATGCCCACTCCACCCTATCGAACGCCTTTTCTGCATCTAGAGAGAAGGCAACTCTGGGTTCAGCACTATCTTTTTCCTGCCACATCAAATGTAATAGTTGGCGAACATTATTAGCAGAATGTCTCCCTTTTACAAAGCGCACCTGGTCTGGATGAATAAGACTTGGCAGAAATTTTTCCAATCTTGTAGCTAATATTTTTGCCAGTATTTTTGCATTCACATTTATCAGTGAGACCGGGCGGTAGCTACCGCATTGTAGAGGATTCTTTCCTTTTTTATGAATAAGTGTTATTACTATAGATTGCATGCTCTCCGGCATGCTACCCCTTTGGAGCGCATCCTGAAATACTTTAAGTAATCTTGGAGCTAGTATGTCAGAGAATGCCTTATAAAAATCTGTTGGGAAGCCGTCATCCCCAGGTGATTTCCCAGCACTCAGTTTTTTTATAGCTTGTTTGACCTCTTCAAGTGTAATATCTCCTCCAAAATCTCTGTGTTCTTCTATTGATAAAGATGGCAAATGTACTCGTGATAAGAAATGATCTATGTCGTCCTGGTCTATATTGCACTGTGACGTGTATAACTTTTTGTAAAATAACTTAAATGTCTCATTAATCTCCCCGGTGTCTGTCACCAATGTCCCTTCTTCATTCTCTACAGCAGGTATTAGATTACAACTATATTGTTGTTTTACCCTCTGAGCCAAGAATTTTCCTGCAGCTTCCCCTTGTTCATAATACCTCTGCTTACATTGATATAATGCAAATTCTACCTTCTTCTGCAGTATAGAATTCAATTCAAACTTAAGCTTACTTAAGTGTGAGAGTACCATTAGGTTTGGTTGATGAGCATATATTTTCTCAAGATCCTTGATTTCTCTTTCTAGTTCCTGAAGGCGCCTGATAGATTGCTTTTTAAGAAAAGCAGTGTTGTATTAATCGTCCCCTCAAATAAGCTTTAAATGCATCCCACTCTAGGCCAGGGTTTGAGGCTGTGCCTTCATTTTGATCCCAATATTCAAAAATTTCTTGCTTTAAAAATTTACTAGATGTTTAATTCTGGAGTAATGAAGTATTTAGTCTCCAACGGGTCATAGGCTCCCTAGCTCTAGGCCCAAGGCTTAACACTGTCTCTACTGGGGCATGATCTGATAATACAATATTGCCAATAGATGCACTGATGGTCATGCCTACTAATTGTTTAGATATCAAAAAGTAGTCTATCCGTGAGTAGGTAGAATGAGGGTTTGAGTAGAAAGTGTATTCCCTTTCATGCGAGTATAAAAGTCTCCAATATCGACCAGTCCTAATTCTT